>NC_056726.1:66030224-66330224 GCF_019279795.1 Protopterus annectens | reverse complement strand
CAAACCTGTGTTGCCTGTACTGTGGCCAGGAGAAAACCGCAGGATAAATTCCACTAGGTTTCAGTGGTATTATTTTAAGCTTAAAATGGTGGCTTCCGGATCGATAGAGTTGCAGGGTATCTGTTAAGGTCCTCAAACCTGTGCTGCCTGTACTGTGGCCAGGAGAAAACCACAGGGAAAAATCCGCTAGGGTTCAGTGGTATTTTTTTAAGCTTAATATGGTGACTTCCGGACCGATAGATAGAGTTGCAGGGTATCTGTTAAGGTCCTCAAACCTGTGTTGCCTGTGCTGTGGCCAGAAGAAAACCACAGGGAAAAGTCCACTAGGGCTTACACAGAGCAGCAAATGCTCAGCAGCATGAAGGGGAAAGAAGGTTTAAAAAATCTGCATTTTCTGCATCTGTGAGAAACTATTCAACAGTATTATTTTTACATCTCTGTGTCTGAAACTGTTGTTTATTGTATTCAGTAGTCTCCTGTTTTCTGTTTTATTGTTTATCATTAAATATTTTCATACCTTTCTTTATGGCTTGTCCTTTAGACAATACTTTCAAGAGTCCTTATGCTTGTTATAGTGACACTGACTGCTCCTGAAAGCCTTGCGGCTTTGGTCACACTCTATCATTTGTATTAGTATTAGTTTTACACAGTATAATTGGGTACCCTTTGTATGAACCTTAGGCTAGCTGTATGGTGGCAACATGATTACCTCAAGGTCTGGGCAGAAAGGGGCACAGCTAGTAAATCACCTAGTAAATCTGCATCAGCTTTTCTCTGGTGTGTCTGTGTGTGTGAAACTCAGATTTTCAAGTGTGTATGTGTCATCTACTGGGAACAGGGACACAGAGCTCCAAAGTGGTCAGAGTGGAGTTTTGTGTGGGTCTGGAGTGAGAAAGATAGTCCAGCCCTAGATATGGAGCATTTTCTCTGTGTGATCTTAAGGGATAATTGCTCTTGGTGCAGGGAGCTGCATCCAAAAATACCATGTAAATCCATCTTTCCTCTTAGTGTCCATCCCTTAGCAGAGTCAGTGGTGAGGATTGAGTCTCCCTGATTGCTGGCCGAGAGTAGGGACCCATCACATATTGGAGGCAGCTGAGTGAGATATTAGTTGAACTTCAGCAGCTGGAGGGCAGTTGCCAGTGAAGGTGTGTACTGTCATCAGCCACAAGGTAAACATAACAGAGTTTCATTTTCACAACAGTTGTGTTTACTTTTATTAGATTAGTTTAGTCAGGGAAAGCAGGCAAGGATGTGAGGAGAGGACTATAGCAAGCTGACAAAGAACCAATTGGCTGAGGCTTGTGAAGCCAAAGGACTGGTGCATGCCAACTTGACCAAAGAGTAAATGATTTCAGCCTTAGTCACAGCTGAAGCATGGACCAGCAGCCCAGAAGACAAAAGAACAGTTCACCACTTCCTTAGAGACTTAAAAATCTGCCTGGAGTTAAAGAGAGTTGAACAGGAGGCCAAACAACTGGAGAAACAGATGGAATTGGAATCAGCAGAGATACTGCAGCATTTGTAGGCTGAAGAAAAGGCAAAACAGATGGAGGTAGAATCAGAAGAGAGAATGCAGCATTTGGAGGTTGAAGAGAAAGACTGCAGCATTTGAAGGCCAAAGAAAAGGAGAAACATTGCCAACATGAGAGGCAGATGCTAACTCTTTAGCAGGGACACAGAGGTAATGGGGAAGGGATTAACTGAATCCCAGAAGTAATAAAGGTCAGTAAATTTGTTCCACACTTTACAGAGGGTGATAAGTTGATAGTTTTATTCTTGTATTTGAAAGGGTATGTAAACAGCATTTTCCAGGTGTGTATGTGGTTGTGTGAAACTCAAATATCCAAGAGTGTATACCAGCTACTGGGAACAGGGACACTGAGCTCCAAAGTGATCAATGTGAAGTTTTGTGTGGGTCTGGAGAGAGAGGAAGAGTCTAGCCCCAGGTCTGGACCATGCTCCCTGTGTACTCTTAAGGGAAAATATTCTTGATGCAGGAGGCTGTATCCAAAAATTCTGTGTGAATCTCTTTGCTCTTAGTGACCATTTCTCACAGGAGTCAGTGGTGAGGACCGAGTCTCCTTGATTGCTGGCCTGGAGTAGGGGCCCATCACACTCACCACAAAAAAAAAAAATATTTCAGGCTGGGTCAAGGATCACTCTGCCAGGACCTTGGCTACAAACAATGGCTTATTGCAAATGATTGGATTCTAGTATTATATATATAATATATAATACTTCCAGAAGTATTCCAGAAGAAGCGACTTGGTCATTCTTTTATACATATATATATATATACACACACACACACATATATATATACTAGCATATGTCCAAATCACAAAACATTGAACACACATACACGAACGTGCTTAACATCGACAAGCGCTTCCACGTATGTGTGCCTGTTTCATAGATCGGACTACAATGTGGGTAAGGGAAAATTCTCTTTTCTCCACTGTAGTTTGATCTTGGAGTGAGAATAATAAAGTAGGGGGGTGGGGGTGCAGGGGGGCAAAGCCCCCCTGCAGAAACGTGGATTTTTTTTTTTGAACTACACATACACGGAAGCGCTTTTCGATGTTAAGTGCTTTTGTGTATGTGTGTTCAATGTTTTGTGATTCGGACATATGCTACTCAAGCATGTGCCCTAGACCCATATATATATATATATATATATATATATATATACATATATATATATATTTACAAGACATTTCAAGCTTTATTCCTTCTGTAGGTCTAGTTCAGGTTTTTCTATGACCATTCACTAGGGGCTTCTGAACCTTCTCCTTCCCCATTTTCCCGAGAAATGTAGTAAGCAAGGGTAATCTACCTGTATAGCTAAGACTAAAGCAGCAGAGATCAATATGATGAACATAGTGCAGTTGTCTAAATTTACCATAACAGTAGATGTTCAAATGATCACCACTGCAGTAGCTGCTCCCTCCATCCCTCCCTCCATCCCCTTTGTTTCTTGGTATGTTGTTTAAGCCAGGGCGTGAATATTTGTTTCTTCTTGTTCCTATCATTGTCCTTTCTCGGCCTCCCTCTTTCTGCCACCGTTAAAGCTCTGAAAGGGTTGGTGGCCAAACCTGTCCTTTTAGTCAGTTCAACATGTGGAAGGTGCCCTGAAGCTTTGGAGGCTGGTTGGCTGTTGTTACATCATTGGAAGAATATAACCCACCTAGCTGAGGGTAATGCAGGAGTGATCATTTTAATATCTACTGTTATATTATGTTTACTTATACATCTGTAGTTTTCTGCCTTTTACATGGTCATTCAAGTCATCCATTTCTATGACTGTTCTAGTAAGGAATTAATAAACATTTTTATGCTTTTTCTAATGCTATTTGAAGACTACAGGATATGACACTGTTACTGCTATTCGGTGGATCTGTGAGCTGTATCACAGAATGATGATTTATCTAGATGATTTATCCAGAGTTACTAGACACACTCTTGGAATTAAATGGGGTAATGATGTGTTTTTGTGACTTGAGAAGTCAAAATGTGGTCAAACTTTAAATTAGATCAGGACTGGATGTGAGGATTTATTGGAAGGGAAATGGAAAGGGTAAAGAGCTATCACGCTCT
The DNA here is from genome assembly GCF_019279795.1 of Protopterus annectens. NCBI lineage: Eukaryota > Metazoa > Chordata > Ceratodontiformes > Protopteridae > Protopterus > Protopterus annectens. Next base: position 66,326,624 of record NC_056726.1, on the reverse strand, counting down.
ACAGCTAATTGGGGCTTTTGGCATGCATGGAGTGCTCTGGGTATCTGTTTATCCCATGCCTCCCTGGCTACTGCTACAACATGTGTAGTCCCTGGCATCCAATAGGTATCAATTAGGCACTTTAGCATGGTTACAGCCACCCCATGTGTAGGAGTTGTAGCATGCATGAAGAAATCATGCTGCCACCATTTGTCTACAAAAAGGACACTTTTTCTAAGTCCCTTACCAAAAGGACATGTGCACTGGATAGTGTAGGGAGCATGAAATAATGTTGGCAATGTGCTCAATGCATGTATATTTTAGAAGGATCCACCTTCCATATTCAAGGATGTGGAGAGGTTAGGTTGAATCAGAGGTGTGAGTGCTCTAGTACAGGAGTAGTGTATGTGGCTCAATGCCAGCAGTGTGTGAGATTTTATATAGGCAAAACAGTACGACCTTTAAGAGCCAGAACTTATCAGCACTTGTACAACATCAGAAAGAAGGATGATCATAATCATAGTACCAACAAATAGTACAAGCACTCAGCACAAACACTAAGAACCAAAAAAGTGGACACGGTTGCAATAAAGGCTGTCTTCCCCAATATCACAGCACCTCCAATAACTCCTCCAAAATCTGTACTGTTCATATGAAAATGCTTCCACCGATAATAATCCAAAAATAACTTTTATTAAGCACAGTCCGATGTACACCAAAAGAATAACTAAATAAAAAACATGTAACTTGATAATAAATAAAATAAATACGATAGAATCAACAATGCGATTTAACGCTTTCGTCTCCCACTGGAGACCTCTTCAGAATCAATTAATTTGATTAATTTACTCCTTAAATACTACCCACAGTTCAAATTGATGAACTAATAGAATACCAAGTAATTAGTAATTGGTAGCACAGAATCAATGAAAATAAAGGTACATATACCTATACATACAAATGAATGAGGCTGACTTTGCTAAATTTTGTTACTATAAACCTTCCTGTTTAAAACACATATTTCACCATACCAGTGTTTTATGTAAATCAAGTCATACTAATAAACAATTCATTCCATTCATAAAAACCCTTATATATTTCCTTTTAATAAAATACTGATTCTTTTAGTTCATATATTCATACATGTATACGGGAATTCATGCATTCGTATAGACCGTAGAATGCATAAAATTATAACCCACAAGCATAACTTGACCATATATTTTGTTGGTAAATCCCAAAATCAACCAATGATTTAACATCTACTAAATGAATCGCACCCAGTATACATAGTCCCTCTTAAAATATTAAATATTAAATATAAACAATAAATATAAAACATTAAATATTAAACACTGAACATTCTACCCATATAACTAGAGAAGTATATAAATATAAATATAAAATATAATATATAAAATACTAGAGAATCAATATGAATGGTATAAATATGCTGTATTAATATGCTATAAAAACTACACCTCTCATCAAATATAACTAAATTTAGTGTTGAATATTATAAATAATAAAATGTATCGTTGAAATATTGAACATGTTAACAAATTCTTGAAAATAATGTTCTTACTGTATAAATATTAATATTGATATAATATATTAACAAAAACTATAAATACTTTAAAATACATTAATATACATTCAGAAAACATGTGAAAATGCTAATATACAAAACCACAAAGATACAAAATACAAAATAAAATCCAATTAAGTTTAAACATTGATAATTAATAGGGAAATATTATTAGGGAAATTTAAACAGATTCAATATTGATATTAATATTAATATTAATTTCTCTTTGGGTCTTCTGCTAATAATTTGAGGGCAGGTGTAATGGAGACATGATCATTCAACCCCTTGCCATAGCAAGCATCCATTTTCAATTGCTGTGCTTAATAAAGTTAATTTTGGATTATTATCAGTGGAAGCATTTTCGTATGAACAGTACAGATTTTGGAGGAGTTATTGGAGGTGATGTGATATTGGGGAAGACAGCCTTTATTGCAATCATATTCATAGTACCCATAGCTTTAACTTCTATATCACTGACCACACCAATGTGGATAATACAGGTGGTCCAGGGATGAAATTTTGGAAATCAAGAAACTCAAATGGCAGCTTGTGAGTAATTTAACTAAAACAAAAGAAAACTGAGGGAAAGATCCCCAAGATTTCCTTATCAATGGAAAAAATATATGGGAGTGGTTCCAGCATCATAATATAAGTTTAATAATAATAAAAATACAAAATGCAAAATACAGAATACAAAAAATGTTTAGGAGGTTCATCCCTCATTACTAACATTACTTCAGTAGAGCAGATAAAGGCCTACCCAATTCTCTTATATGTAACAAATGGCTTTCTTAATTAGTTAATTATCTGACCAAACAAAGGTACAATACATATTCAAACTTCATTAATGAATAAAACATAGGATGTTCATGGTAAAAGCATTTCAATAAATAATTCAAAGATAAATAGCTAAAAATATATTCTATACATACTATAACTTAGCAGCTCTTAGCATTAATACACTATTTAATGAGAGCATATCATTAAGATCAGAAAAGTACTGGCATTTAATCTTAATTGCTACTGTAATTCATGATAATCAAGTGTATCTTCCTATCCATCCCCTCTTGGATTAGGAAAAACCTGTTCTAAAACAAATAAATAAAAACCTTTTATAACTTTGACAGTTTAATTTATGTTTATATAAGGCATTGCTTGCTTGTTGTTTTTTACCTCATAACAATGTTCATATATGTGTTTTTTAAGGGCTCTGTCAATGACAAAAATTGCAAAAAGCTATATAAATCACTCCAACAGTGTTAAAGTCACCTGTCTTAAACAATCTAAATTATTGTGACAGTGTTTTCAGTTTTAGATATTGCTCTACATATATATTTTTTACATGGCTGGCATGTTCCACATATCAAAATGATTTGTTTCTCATTTCTCCATATATATTTCCCTTTTCTAATTTCTCTTTCAAATTTAAATGATGCTTAAAAGTAAAATTAGGGGCTGCCCATAGTATCATATTTATATTTGCTTTACTTTGTGTGAGCTTTCAGTTATTCCTAACAATATTTATTATATTAGTAGATGCATTACCAGACTTAACAATCATAGTACAATCATGGAAGTTAAATAATATATCATGTGTCACATCCTGTTAATTCCTTTAAGTAATATAGGATAAAAACTGCTTTCCCTTTTCATTAATACTTCCTTTTTAATATCTTCAAGCACTGTAGGGTGGATAGCCTCTATTAAGAAACATATATATTAATTTATTAACTTCCATGAGAAAACATCCATCATCAGACACAATTCTAGAAATCCTTACCATTTTTAACTATTTATCTTTGAAATGTGTATTGAAATGCTTTTACCATGAACATCCTATGTTTTATTCATTAATGAATTTTGAATATGTATTGCAGCAGACAGACAATTAACTAATTAATTAAGCCATTTATTATATATAAGAGCATTGGGTAGGCCTTTATTTGTTCTGATGAAGTCCTGTTGGTAATGAGGGATGAAAGGGCTAAACATTTTTTTATATTCTGTATTTTGCATTTTAATTTTTATTATTATTAAACTTATATTGTAACTCATGAAGCACTCCCATATTTTTTTTCCATTGATAAGGATACCTTATCAAAAAAAAAATGTATCTTTGTTTTTCTCTCTGTATTTGATATTAACTTCAAACTATAAATGACTCAGTACAATTTTGTTCTGACCAATGTAGCCAATGTACTGTAATTCACTTGACTACTACAATATATTGTATTCTTTGTCACTGGTAATGCTTGGAGCTTTTCTCCCCGGGCCTCTACTGAAAAAGGACATATATCCAGTTAGACTAGCCCAGTCAACAAATGTAAAATAAATAAATACAAATAAATAAATAAATACCCTTGGGTTCTTTCCTTAGTTTTCTTTGGTTCTGGTTTGTTATCACTAAGGTTGTCTCCTGGCTGTGATTCCTGATTAATTCAAGGGTCTATCTTGGACTAAATGATATGAGATCCATTAACAGTATTTCGTTACTAAAGGCAGCATTTTGTTATGTAATATAGTTGGGTATTAGTATTAGTTTTATGAAATGATGATTTTTTATCCTTTATATTTTTATTTCTTTTCATTGTTTTTTATATAGACATTAAGTTTTTAAATGATTGTTCTTCGCAACAGTTTTTGTAAATGATTTTTTATGTTGTGCTTGTTTGGGTTGGGTTTTAGGGAGATTATCATAGCTTTGACTAGGTATAATAAGTATTTACAGTCTGTTTTTTATAAAAATGATTACTTTTAAAACTGTTGCTTATTTTGTATTCACATTTTATTTATGGGGTATGAATTGCTATAAACTGTTCCTTTAAAAATGTAAATGTGGAGTTCTGAGGGGTTAAAATTCCATTAATTAATCAATTTAATAGAATCATGTGATGCTAAGATTTATAAATAGGAATATTATACTGAAACACCTTATTCTGATGAAGTCTAGAGACTAGGATGAAAGTGCGTAATATAATTTAATAAATTTAAGTGTTTTGACTGTCCAATCCTGGTTTTGTGATTTATAGCATTTTATCAGTGATTTTGGACCATATTAATATAACTTAATAGGTATGGGTAAGTTTTACTTTGTTTATAGAAAACTACCTGATCTCATGGAACCCGAGATTTTAATTGTATTTGGGGCTGAAGTAATTATATCTCTAGTTATACAAAAGGATGTCTTCCTTTGTATCAATAACCTCTTAATTTGGCTTTGCATATTGTGAAATTTGAAGAAAATGCTTCTGTAACTTTAACTGATATGCCTTGCATTTATAGGATTACTTCTCTGTATATTGATTATGGGGTCTATATTAGAAGCTCGAAGGTGTACTTACCTGAATACGTAAATGCCGACATGTCTTTATCGAACTGTGAAAACATCGATTGTCCTGAAGCTTGAAATCTGAAACGTCAAATCGTCATGGTTGGCCCTTCTGCAGTATAGCTCTGTAAGGTAAGTGTGTGATAGTTATGGACCTTAGGGTTAAGGTGTGGGTTAAGTTAAGTGCATAGATGGTAATGTATGTAAGATTTAATGTAGGGTTAGAAGTAGGGTTTTAAGTGTATGTGTGTGGATTATTTAGTTTGTTTGTGTATAGCTTCTTAAGGTAGGTGTGCAATAGTTTTGGACCTTAGGGTTAGGGTGTGGGTTAAGGTAAGTGCATACATGGTGGTATATGCAAGATTTAGTGTAGGGTTAGAAGTAGGGTTTAGTTTAGGGTTAGAAGTAGGGTTTTGGTTAGTGTATGTATGTGGTTTATTTAATTTGTTTGGGTAGGTAGTAACGGGCGGCGGGGTGGGACAACTATGACGGTTCGAGTTTTTGAATTTCGCAGTTTAGGGTGTTTGGTGTATTTGCTGTTCACGGAATATGTGTCGGTGTTTTAGTATTTGGTGACTAGGGCTTTCACGCTTTTAATATAGACCCGATTATGTTGCATTCACAATTTTTCATATTCACTTCCAAATGCAGTTAAAAAATACATTATTATGATTTCAGCCATTAACACATCATTAAATCTGAATTTTTTTCTCAGCAATATTAACCATAAACAACATCTCAGTTCTTTTGTCCTTGGCCATCTCTATCAAGTGCCTGGGTCTATATTATAAGATTGATGTTTGAAAACATCGAACAACATATGGTTGACACCATATGGTCGATGTCTTCAAACATCGACCTTATAAAAACACTCAAAAAAAAAGAAAAAAGTACCCTAACAGATTTAAGCAGGGGGGCAAGCCCACCTGCACTGCACCCCCCACACCCCCCGCTACTTAAATATACCAACTCTGAGACCGCACTACATTGCTTTAATCAGAAATCTCCGCTTACGGATATTTATTCTGAGCATTCGATATTCTTGTGTTGACAATGTCAGATTCGACATTGTCGGCTTCCAAGAATATAATATAGACCCAAGTGCCTGAACCATTCACTGAACTTTAGTAGAATGGGGTGCATTTAGAGTTTTATCTCTGTATGACTAGATCTAAATGATTTGATAATGAATGTTTGTGCTTTATTTAACCTATACCTTATTTAATAAATTGTGTAATTTCTGAAAGTTAAATAGCATCTCTTTTTAAGCTAGATATCTGAGATTTGATTGTCTTTATTCCAAATTATTTTGATGTTGTTAAATGTGAAGGTTTTCACCCACACCTCCACTGGGAAAGAATTTTGTGCCAGTCAGACTTTCCAGGTAAACAAAGATAACTAAATAAATAGTTACCTTAGTCATTTTTGAGCACACATATTTGACGTTCTTCACCCAGTCAGTGTTTTGGTAGATAAAATTTCTTCATAAAAATTGGATTTTCATTGCTTCTGATATCTTATAGTTTAGCCAATAAATCTTCACAGTCTGTAAAGGACATAGGCAGTCCACACTAGATTCCCATGTTTAATACCACTGATCTTTATTTATGTTGTTGTTTAGTTACTTAGCTGAAACTGACACTGTGACTTCACCGACTTTAGTACACCAGGCCAATCTGCCAAGATCTGTTTCTATGAGTTCTTGTAAATTCATATTTAGTACTTCAGTAATGTCTATACATCTCAACCTTTCTTGCCCCTTTTTCTTTTGCCTTCAGTATTTCCCACCAGTAGTGTCTTCTCTAATGAGTCATACCTTCACATTATTTAGCTAAAATATTTGCATTTTAGTCTTCATATCAGGTCTTTCAGTCAGGAGTCTGCATGTATGTATTTAAGTATTTCATTTGATCTTCTTGCAGTCCAAGGAATTCTCAAGGGTTCTCCAACAGCTACATTAAAAAACCTAGATTTTCTGGTGCATAGCCTTACTTGCAATCTAGCTCTCACAGTCGTATGTTATTAGTGGAAAAATCACAGTTTTGCCTAAATGGACCTTTGCTAGCAATGTGATCTATTTGCTGTTTAAAATCATATCATGATTTACCATTACTTTGCTTTTAAATAGGATTTTTTTTTAATTTCTTGGCTGTAATTACTATCTGCCAAGATCTTTGATCCCTTGAATATAACATCTTTCACTGCCTCTGACATACCTCTCAACCTCTAAGTGCAAGAAATCTGTACAAAGTCAAAAATAATGGGGAGTGAATTTTAAATGTTATTCTTGTAAACTTATAAAGTTACTAGAATAATAGCATTTGTATTAGCATGTATTTTATGAAGTCTGAAACTCAATTACATGCCATTATTAAGTGGCTTCAATCTTCAATGATTTGCCAGAAATTTACAAGTCTTATGAGGAACAGATCAAAAACCTACAACAAAAATCTGGACATTCTGTGAAATGCTGGGTACTTGAGAGGTCTGCTGCCACAGCTTCTCCCTCATCTTTTGAAAAAAAGAACTACTCTGGCTAGATGAAATTATATATATATATATATATATATATATATATATATATATATATATATATATGTTATGTTGAGCAGTAAGCCAGCTTTTGTGCTTTCTTCTTCCACATTCATCAGAATGATCTTCTATTCTTTCTCATTTTCAGCCATCACAGTCCAATCATCTGCATATCTGAGGTTGTTAATATTTCTCCCAGCAATTTTAATTCCAGCATCTGACCCGTTTCACATAATATATGTGGTACATAACTGTAATTAGGAGGGTGACAATATAGAACCTTGTTGTTCACCTTTTACAGTTTTGAGCCAGTCAGTTATTCCATATTTTGTTTTATCAATTTCTGCATGCAAATTCCTCAGAAGGCAAATAAAGTGACCTGGTCTCCTGGTTTATCTAAGCATTTGCCACAATTTGTTATGGTCCACACTGTCAAAAGTTTTATTGGAGCCAATAAAGCAGAAGTAAATATTTTTTTGAATTTCCCTTGCCTTCTTCACTATGCAGCAGATATTGATAATTTGATCAGTGGTGCCTCTGCCCCTTCAAGCCAGCTTGTACATCTAGCAGTTTTTAGTCCATAGAATGCTGTTGTCTACCTTGCAGGATTTTGAGCATTACTTTGCAAACATGTAAAACAAGTACAATCGTTCAATAATTTCAGCACTCTTTAGCATTGTCCTCTTTTGTTATTGGAATATAAACTGACTTCAGTACTTGTCCTTGCTGGTTCTACCAGTTGCTTCACCCCCTATCCTGCACTTGCTGTGGCTGGTCATAGAACTAAGCATCTGGCAGGTCCAGCAAGTCTGTACGTCCATCCAGGGGAAAGGGAGTGGGGGTTGATTTATGACTTACTCATTTCTTCCCCCCTTCCTTGTGGACCTGGTTAAGACTGGGGATGGGTATTCAATGGAGATGTGTGGTGTATAGACCCACCTCCACAGCAACTCAGCCAAGTTTCCACTCCGTACACTCTTTATGCACTGCTATCAATGGGCATTCCCAAGCCTCCACCAAAGATAGACATGGCAGGTATCCATAGGTGAAGATGGTAGTGCCCATCTCTCCCTGCCAGTACTTCAGTCACCTGAACTGCTAATAAAACTTGGGTCACCTGGGTTATAGTCAAGGCTTTATCCCAATATGGCACTTGAGTGGCAGAACAGATAATGGTTCAGTTCTCTCTTGAAGTTGTTGAATGTAAGTCATTTGGCATGGAAGCCCATGTTTTTGAGTTATAATGGAAAAGGCACGCTCTGTACTTTTTAGATTTGAAAAGGGGTTTAATAGGTGTATTATGGAACTGGATAAAGGTCTGAGGTTATAAGCGAGTAGGAGTCTTACTAGGATCCTGAGTACAAAAAATGGGAAGGTTTGCTCAACAATTAGCTTGAACAGAAGAGAGAGAAAAAGAATTATATTTCTTTGAGGGCTGGGAAGCCATGTGGTTTTGGAGAGGGTAAAGCAGTGGTGGTCTCTTTTTGGAAGAGAGAGAGATAGTGATGAATCTACAAATGTTCTTTGTGGTTATTTGAAGTATAGATATATTTTTCTTACAGGTGATTGAGGTCAGAGGGAGGGCGCATTCTAGATAGGGAAGGAACATTTGCTGTTCTAGTGAGGAGCTGAGATGAGGGAGATTTTTCAGGTCCAAAAGATGAGTTTATTGACTTTAGCTTTGGTGCCTTGGATATTGTTTTGGAATTTTACAGTGAGATCTAATCAGATACTGAGTTACCTGTAGTAAGAAACTGTTTTTGAATGATAGTTTGATTGAAGAATATAGATCATATTCAATTTTTGGAAGTTTTTTTGTTGTTGTTTTTGGGTGAGTGATGGGGGTCAAAGAACATACTTTGAATTTTTTCTAAATTTGTGGGATAAGTGGAGTTAATCTAACTGGAATTTTAATAAGTTCAGGCATACCTCTCAACTGTACAGATTTTTTGCAAAATGTCCAGACTTTTGCCTCATATTTTTGGTCGGTTTCACATAAAATTGTGGTTTTCTGACAAATCACCAGCAAAAAAGATTGAGGGTTAAAGTCAGAAAATAAATACAGTTGTTTGAGTTTCAGACTTCATACCCTTCAGAAAAGTCATACTAATGCAAAACCTGTTTTCTATCTACTTTTTATGTTTAAAAGAGCAATATTTAAAAGTGTACCTATTTTTGGGCCTTTGTCCCCCCATTATCTATTGCTTTCTCCAAATTTCTTGCCATAACAGGTTGAAAGGTATGAGTTCAGGTCTATTTCACATTGTTGCTTAATGGTGAGGTGAGAAGGGGAATAACTGTAAAAAATGTTGCCTGTGTAGTAAATAAATTTTAAGTACATTTTATGGGATGACTGTCATGGGGTAGATTGTTAACAAAAAGGACAAAGAGAATAGGCAATAGTATGGATTGTTGTGGAATTCACTGGATGATTTTAGTCATGGGGAAGTAGGAGGAGCCTATTTTTACATTAAATGATCTATTGGACAGGAAGCCCTTGAACCATCAGTCTATTCATGGACTTATGCTTGCTTAGTGGAGAACATCTAGGAGGATATTGTGGTTCACATGGTCTGAGACTTTGTAATCATCTACAAAGACTGTGGCTGTAAGTAGGCCACTGTCTCTGTTTTGTAATATAACCTCTATCAGGGAAAAGACACCAGTCATGGTGCTATACCCAGTCTAGAATCTATGCTGACATGTTAAAATTATCCTCTAGGATTGTTGGTGTGAAGTTGTTTGTAGATTAGTTTTTCTACATTCTTGCCTAGGGGTGGGGAAATTGATGCAGGTTTGTAGTCCTTAGTTGAAACTTGATTGCTGGTTTTGAAAATAAGCATAAGTCAAGCTATTTTCCATTGTCTGTGCATTATTTATTTATTTATTTAATTAGTTAGTTATGTTTTGAGATGTAGGAGTTGTAGCAGTGTTTAGGAGAAGGAGTAAGACTTCAACCAAGGATAATGTCTACCTGAACTGGGAGAACATCTATGTGGGAACTTTGCCTAAAAGCATGGATATATCTCTGGAAGTTATCTTTTTGAAGTAGAAGGGTAGGAGACTAGATGAGTAGGATAGATTGCTGATAATTTGGGCTGCTAGTGGGAGGTGTTTGAAGGGAGGGAGATGAATTCTTTCAGAAACTTTGTTACTGTTTAAAAAACACAAAAAGAAAAATCAGGTAAAGCTAGTCTTTCCACTGTGTGATAGCTTAAACCTCTTGTATCAGAAGCAACATGGGATATATGTAAATTACCCTTTAAGGATATCAGGTGTTTCAGCTAAATGGTAATTCTGAATGTTCATGACTTTTACTTTTAAGTCTATTTATGGATCATTTCCGGCAAGATATTTTGATGGTGCCTTTATGCGAGTGGTCATAAGCTCCAGGACAACCAGTTATATTATGCTATTTACTAGCTTCCACAATATCTTTTGATTATAGTTTATTGTGTGTTATGCGTGAGGAAGAGAACTGGCTTCTTAGCATCTGGTGAAATAGCCACTGGAAACTTGTGAGGCATTTTTTTTCCCATTCATCCCACGCCTTGTATCTATGTTTATAGAGCTTTTAACTCTTTAATTATCTATTTTTGATGTATTTTATTTGCTATGATACTGTGGAAAAAATATGTCTTGTAAAGATAGAAGAAGGTTGGTTAATGAGGTAGTGATGTCTGAGGAGCTGTTGCATGCAATTAGATTGTGCCACTGGATAAGAGAGAGAGAGGTATTGTTTAAGGTTGTTTATTTGCAACTGTTTTAGGGCACAAGGTAATGACTTCTTCTGGGAGCCTATTAATTGCTGGGTGGATGGAGAAGGTTATGGGGCAGTGGTCCCTTAAGGAGGGTGAGTGTATGGAGAATTTGGAAGTGGTGGAAAGTTTGTAATTATTATGTCTAAGAGAGAGTGGTTGCCTGTGCTAAGTTGGGTCTAGTATACACTTTGAGTAGTTCAGTGAGGCCCAGATTAGTAAGGTGTTTCCATGTGTCTGTAGGGTACTTTCTTTGTAAGCAGAATAACAACAGGCTGTTAAAAAAGTTAGGTTTAGGAGTATGCTAATGGTTGTTAAGAGGGAGCACAGAAGAAACAAACAGGTCTAGTAAGTAATGGTATAGATAACAACATCATTAAAGCACATTATAGGAAGAAATGTGATGCAACAGAATACCATAGGTTCATAGGAGTTTACTAGTCTAATGACCACAAGGGCCTTTTTAAGCCTAGCTATACATCCCAAGTCTCTGACAAGTTCTGTTACCCTTGATAAGTTTAAGCAGGGGCTTGAGAGATGAAACATTTACAAGCAGGGACCTGGAAGATGAACCATTTACAGGTTGGCTGTGTCTATTAGAGACATAGGTGTAAAGCCAGGGATGAATTTCCTGTTCCCCATCCAATTGTCCAGGATACACTTGAATTGGGTTAAGGAGGAACTCTGTTTCACATGGATGGGGAGCCTGTTCCATAGAAGGGATAGTCTCTTTGATACATGCATGTGTCTCCAGCAGGTCCTATTTATATTACAGGCAAGGTTTTTAAGTCTTTAGAATGGGTAATTCTGGTGCTGTTTGTTTTGTGGATATGCAGGAGGTCCATAAGAGTGGGGTCTGACAATGCCCTGTATGCCAGGCATGAATCACTTCTAAACAGTCTGTAAGAGACATAATACAGGGAGAGGTCCTCGAGACAGTCTGCATAGGACATTCTACTTATGTTCTGTATTCTTTTAGTGAGGCTCCTCTGTGGACATTCCTTTTGTTGGATATACCTGGTTAGGTACATACCAGATGGGGTACTGTACTCAATGATAGGTCTGACGAATGCCAAATACTGTGGAACAATGACTTCTTTGACCTGGATGCTATACCTTTGTTTATCAATTGAGCAACATATAATGATTTCCTCACTACTGTAGACATGTGATGGTCAAAGTCTAGATGACTGTCTGTGTGCATCCCTAAGTCCCTGACTACTAGGTCAACTCTAAGGGATGTGTTGTCAATATGATAGTTACCAGAGGTGAAAGAATTCCTGAAGGGTATTATTATGCATTTCTTGGCATTTAGTTTTAGCCTATGGCTTTCACACCAGTTGTTTGTCTGTGTCAGCCCTTCCTGAAGAACATTTGTGTCAGTGTGGGATTCAATAACAGCTCCTAATTTGCAATCATCTGCAAATTTAGTCAGTCAGAGATCATTGACATTGTCCTTGACTTCAGAGAAGTAAATGCCAAAAAGGAGTGGTCCAAGGACTGATCCCTGAGGGACCCCACTTGAGACTGGCCTCTTTGTATATGTGGACTCTCCAGTTCTAACTTCCTGGGTCCTGTCTGTGAGCCAGTTGACTATCCACTGGGTGACATACAGGTTTGTACTTAAGCTCTTGAGTTTGCCAACAATGCTCAAATAGGGTATTGTGTCAAATGCCTTGGCCAGGTCAAGGTAGGCAATGTCAACCATTTTGCTATTATCCATTTCTTTGGTGACCTTTGCAAAGAATTCCACCAGCTTGAGAAGGAATGCCCTGCTCTTGATGAAACCAAACTGGGTTGGGTCCAGTGTCTGGATGTTTACTATATCGTTATCGATCATTTCCATGATAATTCTCTCCATGGTTTTGCATATAAGACTAGTGAGACTTATGGGTCTGTAGTTTTCTGGGTCTGTAGTTGGCTCACTTTTGTGCAGAAGGATGACTGTTGCTGTTCTCCATTCATGAGGTACAAAACCTGTTTCGAGGCTACATTTAAATAACAATTCCAGACAGCCTGATAGGCCATATTTTATGCTATTTAGAAGTCATACTGGTATATTGGCTAGGTTCATTGATGTAGTGCTCTTGGCCTTAGAGAGAGCATTAAGGATCTGTTCTCTAGTGACAGCTGGGGGAGTTATATTTGATGGTATTTCCTGAGGCAAGGTTGAGGGGGAAAGAGGGGCAAAGCTTGAGCTGAACTTGTCAGCTAGTAGGACTGCTATACCATCTGGCTAAGTATAGGTGGCTCCATTTATAATGAGCTCTGCAGACAATTGTGTATTGCCTTTGAGGTTGTGGACATAACTAAAGAATGCCTTGTCATTGTCCTTAGCCTGTGAGGCCAAATTTATCTCAAATTTGGCTTTGGTAGGGTTTATGTGTCCCCTGAGTTGTTTGTTTAGTTTGATGAGAGTGTTTTTATCCTGCTGGGTTCTGCACCTCCTAATTTTTGCCATGATTTTCTTCCTTTTGTTATAAACAGACTATTGATTTTGTGATTCCACCAGGGTAGCTTGTTTTTTGAGCTGGTTCTGTAATTCTTCCTGGTGGGTGCAGCTCCCTCTATGCAGCGATTAACATACTTGTATAGGGTTTCTGTGAGCAGTTCTGCATAGCCATCAGTATTTTCATGGTTTATAGTGGCTTGAAATTTTACCAGATTATCACTTAATAGCAGGAAGTTAGACTTAGAGTAGTTGCTGAAGATTCCAGGATTAGCTAGTAGTCCAGGTTTTAGTTTTACTTCAGAGGAGACCATTTTGTGGTCGTATCTTACCAGGGAGGACATTACACTAGGAGGTGTGAGCACTCTCCCATATTAGTTAGGACCAGATCCAGTATGGTTGCACCCCTGGTTGGTGTAGTATTGACAATTTGATCCAGGGAGTTTATGTTTAGAAAATCCAGGAATCTGTCTACCTGTATGTTTGATGTCAGATAGGATTCCCAGTTAATAGTGGGGTCATTAAATTTACTCATGAATATGGTATTGGGTGGGAGGGTGAGTGTTTTCAATAAGTTTAAATACATAGTAAGGGTTTCCTGGGTCATAGAGTTGGAGCTATAACTTGCAAGGAATGGTGTATTGAATTTGTCCTATGGTAATTTGAATATGGAGCAACCTGAGTGCATTGTCCTGTTTGACCAGCCTTGATGAATATTTATTGTTGGTATAAACAATAAAAACACCTTCACCTTTACTCCCTGTCTGTGTAGTAGCTGGTCTAAATGTGTGGAAGGCATTATAACCTTGCACTGTCGGTGTGCTCTGCAGGGCTATAAGCCATGTCTCAGTGACTGCACAGATGTCAGCATTCTCTACGGTGAAGAATGCTTCTAGGGAGTAGAATTTTTGTTTAGACTCCTAGCACTGAGCAGTAATGCCTTTAGTTTTTTCTTAATTTTGATTTGCTATTTTGGAAATACTTTCGGTATGGTATTAACTAAAAAAAGCAGTATGAGGGAAGATAGTGTTTTAGCTAATATTTGAATGCCTGGAGGGGAGAGGTGCAGACCATCCCTGACAAAATAGCACAGTCTGTTGATCGTGTACTTCCATGCTGAAAAATATTGCACCCCCTTAGAATGACACTAGAAACTAAGCCAATTTTTAAAGTCAGTCATCTTTTGTTTGTACTGTGGCATCACTCTTGGAGAAGGTAAAATGCTGCTCAATGCTAGGCTCATAGCAGCCTGGGACACATATTGCAAGAGCTCCATGATGTCTGTCTTCATATAGTCTAGGGAGGTATGTCACAGGTCATTTACACCCACATGAACTATGACTAAGTCATAACGGTACTTGTGGTCCAATGATCTGAGTGCATGTATAATGTGGAGGATCCTAACCCCTGATAAGCAACTGACTGTGAATTTCTCTTTACTCAGTCTGGTGGGAGGGTTATCAGTCTATCACACAATGGAGTCTCCAATGACCAGAATGTTGGATTGTGTGCTGGCTTGCCTTATGCACTTAGAAGTAAAGGCTCCATAAGATGTGGCTGTATGTGTTGATGTGAGTGTTATTTTGAAAGAGTGCATTCAGGGCTGCTGATAGTATTTGTTATGCATACCTCATCTAGGAGGTCTTTGGGGTTTAGGAATGTTATGCTTAAATGCCTCATCATATGTGGGTTTATAGGTTCATAGGTTCATAGGTTCATACTAGGCTATCTGCCCTATTGCATTTATAAGCCTAGCCAGAATGTGTTTGGCTTTCGCCACCCATTTTAAATTTATTTTGCTATGCCCTTTTTCGAGGTTAGTATACTGTGCCTCTGTCTAACAGTGACACAGAAGTGATACCCGGGGTAAACCTACGATCTCCCATCCACTCATCAAGATTCCTCTTGAAGAGAGTCAATGAGGGACTCTGCCTAACCTGGACTGGGATTTTATTCCAGAGTGAAGGGAGCCTCTGGGTTATGAATTTGTCCCTCCAGCATGTCCTATTTATTTCAGTGCTGAGGTTCAAGTCTCTCGAGCGAGTAGCTCGATGGGATTTGGATTTTCTGAGGTGCAGCATGTCCATTAATTCCGGGTTGGACATGGCTTTATATGTCAGGCACAGATCGCCTCTGAACAGGCGATATGCCACTGAGTAGAGCTGGAGTTTCTTTAACCAGGCAGCATATGGCATCTGTTTGAGCCCTTTGATCCTCTTGGTGAGGTACTTTTGGGGTCTTTCCAGTTGCTGCAGGTGTCTGGTAAGGTACATCCCAAAAGGGGCATTGTACTCAATTATGGGCCTGATGAGGGATGAGTAAAGAGGCACGATGACCTCCCCTGATCTAGATGTGAATCCCTTCATGATTAGGTGGGCTATATAAAATGTTTTTCTAACCACTTTGGCCACATGGTTGTCAAATGAGAGATTGCTATCAACTTGGGTCCCCAGGTCCCTAATTACTTCTTCTGTACTTAATGGATTACCACATATGTGGTAATTTGTGGGCACTTTGTTTTTGCCAAAGGGATGACTATACACTTTTGGCATTTAGCTTGAGGCCATGGCTCTGGCACCAGTTGTCTGTTTCTATGAGGCCCTTTTGGAGGATGCTTGTGTCGGCTGGAGAGTCGATTATGGCACCCAATTTGCAGTCATCTGCGAACTTGGTCAGCCACAGTCCTTCCACGTTGGCCTGTACCTCCGAGAAATATATACCGAACAAGAGAGGTCCCAGGACTGAGCCTTGTGGGACACCACTTGTAACTGGTTTGGAGTCTGACATGGCTCCAGCAATTCTAACCATGTGGGTTCTGTCCTTGAGCCAGTTTGCAATCCATCTAGTGACATAGGGGTTTATATTTAAGCTGGTGAGCTTATCTATAATGCCCGAGTGGGGTATTGTATCGAAGGCTTTTGCAAGGTCCAGGTAGGCTGTGTGGACCACCTTCCCTTGTCAATGGCCTTGGTGACTGTTTCAAAGAAATCAACCAGGTTTAAGAGGCAGGATCTGCCCTTAACAAAGCCGAACTGGGTAGGATCCAGTGTTTGTAGGTCCCCAATATCTTTATTTATGAGGTCCATGATGATCCTTTTCATAGCTTTGCAGACCAAGCTAGTCAGGCTTATGGGGCGATAGTTTCCAGGATCCGTTGAGGCACCACCTTTATGGAGAGGGACCACTGTTGCTGTACGCCACTCTTTGGGCACATATCCTGTAGTAAGGCTGAGATTGAACAGTAGTTTTATGTTTGGGTTTAGCTCTTCTTGGAGTTCATGTAGGACGCAGCCCGGGACACCATCTGGTCCCATTAATGCTGTGTTTTTGCTTTGGAGAGGGCGGCTCTTACCTGAGCATCTGAGATGTCAGGGGGGCAGCACTCTGCTGGGATAGATATTTGCCCTTTTGGTGGGGAGTGGGGGGGGAGTTTGCGCTGAACCTGTCAGCTAGGATGTTGGCAATGTCTGTGGGTTCGGTGTATATTTTGTCATTTTGGACTAATTCTGAGCATATCTGGGAATTCCCACCCAGGTTCCTAACATAACTAAAGAAAGCCTTGTGATTATCCTTAGTGTCCTCTGCAATTTTTCTCTCGAAGCTGGCCTTAGACAATTTTATGTGTGCCCATAGTTTTTTGCTAATACTGATCAGTGATGCCTTCCCTTTTTGGGATTTTGCTCTATCATTTAGTAGCTTCCTCCTTCTATTGTATAGTTTGTTTATGGCTGGGGTCCACCAGACAGGACGTCTGCCTTTGGAGGATTGGGTCTTGGTTTTATTTGGGATCGCATGATCCATGCATTCCTGAAGGTGTTCATAGAATGCGTTTATAAAGGATTCTGCGGTCTGGGCCGTATTTTCCACAGGCCCGGGGGCTTTGAAGGATTCCACCTCGGTTTTGAGGAGTGTGAAATTTGCTTTAGAGAAGTTTTTCACTGTGGTTTTCTGGGCAGGGGGTGGGGTCGGGATGTGAATATCCAGTGAGATTAGTTTATGGTCTGATCTTACCAGTGAGGGATACACGGAGCATAGAGTCCCCATGTTGGTGATGATCAGGTCCAGTATGTTTTCCCCTCTTGTGGGAGTGGTAACAAGTTGTTCCATAGCATTTGAGTTTATAAATTTTAGGAACCTTTGGGCTAGGGTGTTGGAGCTAGAGTAATGCTCCCAGTCTATGTTTGGGTAGTTGAAGTCGCCCAATATAATGGTGTTTGGAGAGACCTTCATATTTTCCAGTGTTCTCAGGAAGGCCGAGTGGGGTTCCTGGGTTTGGGAGGGTGGTCTGTAGCAGGCTATAAACTGGAAGGCAGTTTTACCCACTGTTAGTTGCACATGTATAGTCTCTGATGCTTCGTGCTTTGCCACCAACCTGGAGATGTGGGTATCTTTGATAAATATCGATACTCCCCCTCCTTTTGTGGTTCGGTCCAAGTTTTGGGGCCGAAAAGCATGGTATGAGGTATAACCTGGTAGTGCTGGGGTGCTCTCGGGAGCCCTAAACCAGGTTTCTGTTACTGCACAGATATCGATGTTCTCCTTGCTAAGGAGAGTTTCGAGTGCATGCATCTTGAGGTTTAGACTTCTGGCGTTGAGTAGCATTACTCTTAGTTTCTTATCCCTTGTGATACCTATGGAGGTGGGTTTGTCTTTTGAGCCTTGCCTAAAAAAGCACTATGGGGTAGCAAGAGCCTTTGCCAATATCCGAAAGCCCAGGGGTGACAGGTGCAAGCCGTCCCTAGCGAAGCATCGTGGCTTGTCGAGCATATCATCCCAAGCTGACAGGCATTGGATCCCCTTTGAATGACACCAGTACTTAAGCCAATTGTTGAAATTGATCATCTTGTCTTCATATTGTGGCATCATTCTTGGTGAGGGTAAGATGCTACTCAAGGTCAGGGTCATACCGGCCTGGGCTACATGCTCAGAGAGCTCCTTTATGTCTCTTTTCATGTAATCCAGGGAGGTACGTCTCAGGTCATTCACACCAGCATGGACAATGACTGAGTCATATTTGTACTTGAGTGCTTGTGTTATATGGCGGATCCTAGCGCCCGACAGGCTGCTCACCGTGACCCTCTCCTTGTTCAGCCTGGTGAGCGGGACGTCAGTGTGCCTGACGATAGAGTCACCTATTACAAGTGTATCAGGTGTGTTATTTAGTCTTAAGGGCTGTGACTGTTTGGCACACTGGCTTTGTGAGATATGTGTTGCACGTGTTTTGTTTTGGGGTAGCGGCTGCTTGGGTGTCTGCTTTGGAGGTCTCTGCTGCTTCGGCAGATCTTTATTTAGAGCCTCCGAGTATGTTTTTGTGTGATTTATATGTCTGGTTTGAATTGTGTGTGATGGGTGCAGTGTGTGTACTACTGACAACCTTATTGACATTAGGAGTACTTTTATGTGGGATCTTTGCCTCTAGTGACATTGTGTAAATACACCTCTCATATACCATATCGGTTTGTTTGAGAATTAATTGGTTGTCAGTAAACATTAGGCAATTTCTGCATTGCTCAAGATGCCCATATCCACCAAGCGGGTAACAGAGATAGTGGGAAAGTTCATATCCATGGCAACAGACTCTTTTTATTGATTAGACAGTTGGAATGAGAATATAAAGCAATGTCAGAAGTATCCAATTTGCAACTCTGGGGAAGGGCTTGTCACTGTAAACTAGTTTTCCTGTGTGCAACTAGGTATTGGTGAAATTTCAATCATGCTTTTATAGGAAAAATGTCACTCGAGGTGTCTGTATCTATACAGGGCACTGCCAAACACCTGAGGGGGAACTAATAAGTAGACTGTGAAAATTTAAGAATAGAGTATTTAGGCAGATATTATGAAGCTAGAAACAAACCAAACAGCACTCTGAAAATAAAGAATTAGCTTGCCAAGAATGAAGAAAAGAGGGGAGACACATAAATTGCTACTGCCTGGCTACTTCTAGTGCTGGTCTCACCACAGCTTCACTCTGCTGGAATACAATACTCTTTTGCTTCTTCTCTCACCAGAAGCAAAGCATTAGCACCAGTCTCAAGATGAGAAGCATACCACAGTCTCTTTTGTGATCCATTGTCCTAGCCCACATGGTACAAGGGTCTGTAGGCTTGCTGTAGCCTTTTCCTGGTAGGTGCCTTAAATAGCAACCAGACCAATCAGGAATGTCAAGCACAGACATTCACTGCCCAACCAGAAACAGTTAGAAATCAGTGCACTCTGCTCCTTTTCTCACCAGGAGCAGAATATAAGAACAATTTCCAAGCTGTCACTTATGAAGCAGTTATTAGTCTTTCCGGTGATCAGCAGTCTCCATGAAATAATGTCCCTGTGCACCTTGTCTAACCAGTGGAAAGCAGAAACACTAATCCCAAGATGACTACTGACAGGCAGAATGTGGGCTCTTCAATAATTGGTGTTCTTGCAATAGATGTTGCAGATTTTAAAGGTAAGATGGAAAAAATGGTTTAATATCCTAAGCACTACAATGTACACTAAGCAGTTAGATATGAAGGGGGGTAATTTAAGCTTTAGCTGTGTAATGGAAAGCCACTAATTTTAAAGAGAAAGCTAGATTGAAAGGAGGTAGGCACTTTGTATTCTGGTTCCATGCAATACAGTGGGATTTCCATTAAATTTAAATAGTTGAAGGACAGTGATAAAAAAATAATAATTTTGTGCTTACACACAACAGCCAATGAAGAGGGAGAGGGAAGGAGATATGTGGTTAAATTAGCATATGGAGCAGGCAACCAGAAAGACAGTTGAGTTTAAGAACATGACAGCACCAGGCTGGGAGTGTGGGAAAAATTCAGTGTGACTCACAAGAAACACAGCTGTGGTCTCCTTCCTAGTTTTAATATGCAATTAAAAGGAGAATAGAAGTAAAACACAGTGTAAAGAAAACAAATCACAATATACAAAATAGAAGAAGGCAATAAAGTAGTACAAAATGCAAGAAAGCAAAAGTAAGCCAACCTTTCCCTCACAGCAAGTTGTGGTGGAGTGTGGGTGAGCTTTTCCAGTAAAGTTTTGAAATGTTTTAGCTTACCCCTTAAATAGAAGGTTTTGCTCCTAGCTCCACCATCAGTTCACAGATAATTAACCTTAATTTACCTGTTTTGTCTTCTGTGTGACCCCTTAATTGATCTGTTCTAATTTCTGTGTGACTCACAAGAGACACAGCTGTGGTATATTTCCTAGTTTTAATATGCAACTAAAAGCAGAATACAAGTAAAACACAGTGTAAAGAAAACAAATCACAATATACAAAATAGAAGAAGGCAATAAAGTAATACAAAATACAAGAAAACAGAAGCAAACTAACCTTTCCCTCACAGCAAGTTGTGGCAGAGTCTGGGTGAGCTTTTCCAGTAAAGATCAGTAATAATTTTTGTTGTTGTTCTTATATTGTCTTCCAGAAGATGAGTTAGATGCCACTGAGAGTAGATAGATTTAGGGTTTGTCCTATTTTAGACAGGATCTGCAGGGATGACATCAGCTTTATGCATGTAAAATACCCTGCCAGAGGAGCACAAAGTTTTGTTGATCCTGATATTACTGTGCATTTTTAGCATATTACACATTTTGTTCAAACATATTTTAAAGAATGTCTGGTTAACTGTATTTTTGGTATTGCTTTTGTTGTTGCTTACACTTGTCATCTTTTAGATTATTTTTGCTGTATTCAGTATTCAGTGATTTAATTATTAAAAGATAGGTTGTCCAGAAATGTGTGCTTTCTGGTTGGGAAGGTTACATTTACTAGTGAGCTGCATTCTAAGTTAGGTTAATGCCCATAATTGTAATACTCATTTGTATATGAATGGTACATTGTAAATACAACATACACTCTTCTCAACTTTCAGTGCTTTTGCAGAATGTCAATATATTTGATTTATATTTTTGATTTATTGCTTATACAATTTGTGGTTTTCTGACAAATCATTGAGGAATGAAGTCACTAAATAATGACATACATTTAAGTTTCAGACATCGTACACTTCAGAAAATGCTTGCAAATACAAAAAACATTATTTGAGCAACTTTCTAAGTTTATAAGAGCAATATTTAAAAGCTATCCCTAATTTTAGGCTTCTTTCCCCCCATTATGTTTGGCTTTGTCCAGATTTCTTGTGCTTAACATTTGAGAGGTATGCCCAAATATCATGCTCTGACCAAGTCATATGAATGTTAACTGTGGTGTAACAACACATACTTCAAACCTTAAGAATTCCTTATTATTTATTTGTTTGTCATTTTGTTTATTTATTTATTTTTTTTAACTAGGGCAGTCCAAATCAGCAAGAAGAGCCCCTTTTCAGTGGAGGCCCTGGGTGAAAAGTTCCAGTTAATGGGAATAATAATATATACAGCAGTGTTCTAATTAACAGAGTTCTAAGAAAACATTATAATAATGTAGACACAACATGCAATAATTGTCTAATACACAGGTTTCTAATGAAACACTGCTTTAAGAAAACAAACAACATAGAGTAATAGTGAAAGCATAATGTTGCTGTTGTGTCTTTCGGCTTATCCCGTTTAGGGGTCGCCACAGTGGAACTCCAGTCCGCTAATGTTTGGTAGTGGATTTTTACATGCCGAGTTACCAGCCCTGATGCACAAACTTCAATGAAGGCACACCCATTCACGTATGCCTCCACACAGAAGACGCTCTAGCTGAGAATCGAACGGGACAACGTCTTGCTGTGAGGCGACAACGCTACTGCAGCACCACTACCGTGGGTAGTGAAAGCATAATATTAATATATATATATATATATATATATATATATATATATATATATATATATATATATATATGGGTCTACTTCTAATGCCCGAACTGCCGATTCACCGACAGGGAAATGACCGACGCCAGAAACCCGACAACGCAGTTGACCGACACGCTCGAATCCCGACAGACGGAAGACCGACAAGGGGAATGTGTAAGCGCGACCTGGTAAGTATGCGATAGTGAGGGATGTAGGAGTAGGGAGCGGACAGGTAAGTGTTGAATACTCAGGGATGTAGGGTTAGGGTGTGTGATAGGTGAGTGTGCGGTAGTGTCGGAGCTTGGGGTTTGGGGTGTGTAAGTGAGTTAGGGTTAGGGTGCAGGTAGGGAGTGTGTGCGGTAGTGTCGGAGCTTGGGGTTTGGGGTGTGTAAGTGAGTTAGGGTTAGGGTGCAGGTAGGGAGTGTGTGCGGTAGTGTCGGAGCTTGGGGTTTGGGGTGTGTAAGTGAGTTAGGGTTAGGGTGCAGGTAGGGAGTGTGCGGTAGTGTCGGAGCTTGGGGTTTGGGGTGTGTAAGTGAGTTAGGGTTAGGGTGCAGGTAGGGAGTGTGTGCGGTAGTGTCGGACCTTAGGGTTAGGGTTTGGGTTAGGGCTAGTGGATATGTGTTGTAGTGTACTGTGTTGTTGACGTGTAGTGTGTCGGTGTTATGGTGTTCGGTGTTTCGCGTTGTCGGGTTTGTGTGTTGTCGGGTTTCTGGCGTCGGTCATTTCCCTGTCGGTGAATCGGCGGTTCGGGCATTAGAAGTAGACCCATATATATATATATCTATACAGAGAGACAGAGAGAGAGATGATTACATTTAATTACATTGCCAATGAACTTTCATCAACATAAAATATATCATCAGTCTCTACCTTCATCTAAAAAACATTGAAGTAGGGTGATAGCAAATTAAACAAATGCTTTACATTTGTGATCACCTAGAATAAGCAGAAACTTTGCTTTTACACCCCCAGAAATTAAATATACTAACACAAGGGTTGCACAACTGCAGGAAAAGAGGGTAGCTCTTAACAGTATAATACAGCTGAAATGTTGCAGTTCATCTGTAATATAAGATGACAACTCACACCAGTGACAAAATCAATTACAGCCATATACGTACATGCATGTGTATATATATATATATATATATATATATATATATATATATATATATATGTGTGTGTGTGTGTGTAATTAAGGAAGCATGATATTATTCAGTTTCTCCAACAATAAAATAGTGTAACTTTATGTTACAGAATAGATGAAAAGGTGGTACAGCAGGGTAAATAGTGGAAAGATGTGAAGAGATGGTAAGGAGTGATGAAAAGGAAAGGTGATGTAGGAAAAATGGAGGAATGAAGTATCATTTTGTGCCTATAGGAAGGTGAGAAATTACAGCTGAGAAAGCAAATCCTATGTAGTAAGTATATAATAAAAGCTTCTAATAAGATCCATGATTCACAGATGTAGAAATCATACTGTTCGCTATGTAAATGGGTAAAACTTATAACTGTATAATTTTTTTGAGAGTCCCAAAATAATGTTGATGTCCAAAATATTATTAAAAACAGATGCTGTACAGAGTGCAAAATGATTATGGAAAACATAGTAATAAATAAAACAAATTGTTGTGCTCCACTGGTCCACATGCTTTACTTAGCGATACTGTAGTATAACCTATCGTAGAACTACCCACTCTCTGGGTGCAACACTGCACTTAGCATTATATGGTCATATAACACAGTTCCCAATACAAGTTCTGTATGCAGATGCATTTATGAATCATTATTTGCTAAGTGTGCAGAGCATGGAGGAACTAGGTGTACCACCATCTCTGTGTCACGCATAATGCCACACCACAGTGATATATAACACACTGCGACAGCTCAACCATTATGCAGTATATATGACCAGATATGTATCTGGCATCCTGGATCACAATAACATAGCTGAAACATACCTTCTGCATAATTACAAAGATATCTATGTTCTATATGCTGATTCCCTGACCATGCACAAAACTGTACAGTGATGCAATTTGTATCCATGATATGATGTATGAATGTGGCTGTAATAATCTGAAACTGCTGTTGCATGTGATGAATGGAACAAACGCTTAAAACAGTAATTACAGACATGCAGCTGAGCAAGGTACTTTACAGTCAGAAGGAGCAGCTAAGGAGGGGCCAGTGTTTAAACAATATTTAATTTATTTTCACTAGCCAGTGTACATGGTGTACAATCCCAAAAGTGGCATTTTGACATTAGTGCATTTCAGATGCATGACTTGACGTATTCTCAGAGAGGTCAGTAACTGCACTCCATTACTTTCAGTATTTATGAAAACCCTGGTCCATTGGGTCCTAGGGCACAGAGAGAGCAAAACCTTTGTGCCTAACATACTTGTGGTTTCTTTTAATGTTTTATTTTTATTTTATTTTTCTTTAGTTCATTTCATTTTACATTTTACCTATGATACTATGTTTCAGCATTTGTTTGTCAATCCATTACATATTCATTTATGCAGCTGTGACATTTGATTTTTTTTATAGGCAACAGTTTAATGAACTGTTATGAATCCATTGTTACTGTTACATAGTAAATGCAGTCTTCGTATTGTCTTTGTTTACTACAGAGATAAGGGTAATAAGTTAAATTAACACCATGCACTACAGTATTTTGACATTAAAATATAACGCATCTGTTTGGATTTATAGATAAGTGCAGTGCTAATTTTCAAGGAGGTCACTGCATGAATGGCTATGGAGTTTATTAAAGCAAACCACTGGTGTAATAAAGGGAAGTTCTATGCTAACTGGAGAAGCAATAGTAGCCTTTCCCCTTCTTAATTTCTCCAAGTCTTTTGGGTTTCTAATACCATGATGGGAATAGATCCTATTCCTAAGTCAAAGTATGATTAAAGTTTATGAAATTATTATTGTTTCAGTCTTTGATGTCAGCCAGAAGTGCTCTTCGGAGCACCCCCCAATGTGCCTAGTGATGATTCCTTCTGCAGTGTGTATGGAGTTACATGTATCAGTAGCATACTTAGATAGGATTGTAGATTCTTTTTTATAAGACCCGTTGCTTCTACTACTGTTGGAACTGTCTGGGTATCTTTCTTCCACATTGCTCTCATTTTTGCCTGCAAATCTGGATATTTTATGACTTTGTGTCTCTCTGTATGCAAGGCACTGTAGTCAATGGGTGTAGCAATTTCAATGATCAATGCTACTTTTATCTACTTTTCATGGACCACTATATCTGTTTTTCTCACATTTATCTTTTGAACTGTTTGTAATGGATGATGCCGTGTGATGTAAACTTCATCATTTTATATGATGCTTTGTGGCTCATGTTTCCAGTGTTTTTCAGCTACTTCAGTATTTTAATGTCTGTACAATCCCCAGTGCAACAGTCTTGCCACATTATTATGCCTGTCAGTATACAATCCTTCTGCCATTAGTATGTCACAACCAGCAACAGGGTGTGCGACTGTTTCCAATTCTGTTTACAGAACCTACATTTATCTATTTCTCCCACATGTTCAACAGACTTTGTAAACCAATGTGTACATAGCCCACTATCCTCTGCCACCAATATTAACCTTTCACTTTTGGTTTGAATTTACCTTTCCTTAACCATTCCTGAGTTTGATCCTGATCAACATGAAGTTCTTCTAGAAGTTTTCTATACTTGCAACTATATTTATGTATTTTCCACATTTCTTGCCTTCTCATCTGTTCCTTCACTTTATTTTTTGGCACATTCAGTTGCTGCCTGATTTTTATCTACTTTTGGTTTGACTTCCATTCCCTCTTGATGCTGATATGCTTTTGATAGACTAAGCAGGGAAGTCATCTTATATTTATTCTCCTCATGTTTCAAAACTTTCACTACATTTGGGTCTTGTGAGGTCAGCAGATATGTGTGCAGTCCCACAATTGCACATCTATACATGTAATCAATTTCAAGGAGGCCCATACCTCCTTTGGAATGGGGAATATATAATCTTGGTATGCACTGATATTTATAAATCATTTGGTGAGCATGAAGCATCCTTCTTGTTTTCCTGTCTAATCTACCAATATGTTTTTGGGCCAGTCAATCACTCCAAAACTGTATGTTAGGACAGGCAGAGGACGGGATTAATTTAAGGCTTCTAAAATATTCCTTACTAAGTTTGATTCATATTTGTTCATGTTTTATTGTTGAGCCTTCATCAATTCCCTAATATTTATACACCCCCCTCTTGCTCAAGTTCTTTTATATCATATTCTTGTCCTAAACTGATGTTTTTTGGTGCTGCAGGTTTCCTGCTTTAAAGGTTGCTTTTGCACATTTATCAAGATCAAGTGGCATTCTTATATCATCTGAAAAAGTTTTGACTACTTGCAGTTATGCTTTCAGTTCCTCATCTGATGAGCTATACAGTTTTAAATTATTGACAAAGAGAAAAAGAGGGGTATTTACACTTTGTTGTTTTCTAGGATCCAAATTATAGCCATGGTCTAATCTGTTAAGTAGACAGCTTAATGGGTTAAAGGCAAGACAGAATAGCAGGGGTGACAAGGAGTCAGCCTGGAATATTCCCCTTTGAATTTGTATCCCTGGGATAATAATTTCTCCTTTATTATGGCTTAATTGCAAAGTGGTCAGCCACTGTTTCATGGTTACTGTAGTGTAGTTGATCAGTGCAGGGTGTATCTTATACATTTTAAGGACTCTATTATCCATGATTTTGGGATACTATCAAATGCCTTTTTGTAGTCAATCCATGCCATACTTAAATTCTTTCAAAATTTACAGTTCTCCATTGTGACTTTATTTAGAAATGAATGATCCTTTGTTTCATATGACTTTCTTTAATTATCCTTTTTTTCTATTGCCATGATTGAATTTTCTTTTAAATGACTATATACTCAATCAGCATCAGTTCCAGTGAACAGTTTATACTTTGTTGAAAGGCAAGTTATTGGTCTATAATTTTTAGGATAACTTGCAGGTTTACTATTAAGTAGGAGCATTGTTTTCCTGTTGTTAACCAGGTTAGTGTCTGTTCAGGGTACACATATAAATAGTTCTTACTCATGGCTCAGTCTTTGTGCAAAGATGTTAATACTTTTATCCAGGAGTTAGGTACTGCATCTGGAGTTGGGTTTTTCCAATTGAAGGCTTTTCTTAACTTTATCTTAATCTCACTGGCTGTTACTTCATCCCATTTCTTATCCTGTACCTTTCAACTTCTTATTCTTTCTTTTATTTTTTCTGTCCACTTAGCATATTTGTTATGATCCACAGTATCTTCATAGATATTTCTTCAAAATGTATCTATGTCTTCTTTTTTGGGTGGTCTGTCAATTCCTTTTGCCTTGTTTTTCAATTCTCTATAGAACTTTTTGAGGTCATCAATAAATTGCTTATTTTATACTTTTCCTTTATATTTATCTGTGTTTCTTCTAAATTTTTCTGCCTATGCTAAGATTGTTAGTTTATTATTTGCAATAGTGGAAGATAGATCCTAATCTGTTATAATACTCAGTATTGCTTTTATCACATCTATCTTTCTGAGTATTTTTGTTAATCGTTTCCCTCTTCTATACTCTTCTAGCAGTGGCACTTCTTGTCTTAATTGCTTTATAGTTTTCTCTATTCGATACTTCCACGATAGTATTTGATTTCTCCCCTTCCTTTCCCTTACTACCCTGTGTTCTTGTGGTAGAATTTTATCTGTTATTAATTTAGCTGCACAGTAATATATCCTATTTACTTCTATTATATTGCATGGATCTCTATGGACAGTCCTAATTACTGTGTTCATTTGTTTTATCAAACTTCAAACCTTTTGGGTTTTATTGACCTTCTGCAGTCTGTTTCTTCCATTGATCTTAATATGTCTGCCTATCTAGCTATCTCTATTAAATCAAGCAACTCTTCTCTTAGCTCATTTTCTTCTAAACTAAGGGCACATTTTTTTGTTCTCCATTTTCTGCAGGCATTCTATAGAAAGTTCTATAGCATCTTCTTGTGGCACATTCTCTTGAATCTCATTCTGTGTCATCTGTTGCTCTGTCATATGGGAACTCACTGGCCTGTCACTCCTCAAAATGACTGTGTCAGAGTTGCCACAGTTTCCTGTTCCTTCCCTTGCTGTCCAGCTTCAAGTAAAAGTTTATACTGGTTTCCTGTGGAAGGCTCCAAAATATCTTCATATGGCAACTGACCAGTTGCTTCTTGTTCCACTTGTTTCTCCTTAATTTGGATATCTATTGTTCTATCCTGCTGTGGTGCTTTCTGAGTTAGATTTTCTACACTGAATCCTTCATTTCACAGGTACTCCATAACCTCAGTCTCTATTTCTTTAACTTCTCAATTACTTATCCTCTTTTCCACATTTTCTCTTTGTCTTCTTCTTTTTTTTTATATTGTAAAGTTTTCCATGTCTAGATTCCTGTGCCTGGATTTCTCTTCAAATATCTTTGGTGCTACTCTTTTTGTATTGATTAGTTTTGCTTTCTCGTTTGCATAGATATTACACCATATTAAATCTCTTTTTCTTTCCCATGTCCATATTTCTACTTCAGAAGTCTCCTGATCTTCCTCTTTCTCCTTACTTTGGGGACTTGTTCCATCATGCTGTGATGTAACCTGTATTAGACCTTCTACACCAAATCCTTCACTTCGCAGGGACTCCATAACTTCAACTTCTATTTTTTAACTTCTACTTTACTAATCTTCTTTTCTACATTCCCTCTTTGTGATATTATTTTCTTTATTGTGAAATTTTCCATGGCTTGATGCCTTTGCCTGTATTTCTCTTTGAATATCTTTGGGGTTGTTTTTTTTTGTATTGATTAATTTGGCCTTTGCATAAATATTGCACCATATCAAATCTCTTTTTCTTTCCCATGTCCATATTTCGTTTTTATAATTTTTAAAAATCTCTAGGTTTTGTTGTTTATATTTCCATACTTCCTCAAAGACTTCTTTTTCCAAACAGTTCAAAGTTTATTGGTTTATGTTAAATCTTAACTTATCTCCACTTTCTAAGGCAGCTATAGTTAAACTGAATATTCTTCCAAGATTATTGTTTCACTTTAACGCAATTAATCAAAATATATCAAATCATTTATTTTCCAAACTTGAAACATTACTAGGGAAATTTATTTGGCATCCAAAAAAATACAAAAATAAAATATTCCAGATTAACATTACCTAAACAGAAAGGGGGTTTAGGACTACCTGATTTTCAAGTATATTATGACATTGTAAATGCTAGTCGAATTATACAAATAGCAAATTTTGAACCATCTAACAAAACATGGTATCCACTATGGATTAAAATATACTACAATAATTTAGTCTCATCAAATTTAAACCCTAAAGTAATACCCTTTCTAAATTCTAAGATTTTAAAAATCACCCCATAATCATAAGAAATACATTATTATTTCAAAAGCTGGTGTCTTCCCTAAATTTTAAGAATACTTTGTTACTAGGTCAACCAATACACCTAAATCTTAATATTAAATTAAATAACACTATGATAAACTTGAATCAATACCTAATAATCAAAAACACCACTGTATGGGACTTCTACCAAGTCAAAGGTCTTTCAATTGAAATATTAGGCAAAGATTGAAAGTAAATAAAAGTTATAACACCATAATCAACCAATTACTATATCTGATTAACACAGTTACTACTAACGTTAAAATAGACATCCAAGGTATGCAGCTTTATCAACAAATTATCAACCTGTAGCTTTTGAGAACTAAAATGTTATCAAACACATAGACTAATAACAAGTATTGGATACCAAGATGCAATCCTATATTCAAAATTTTGGGAAGGGAAAAATAACATCATTACTGATGAACAAAAATCTGCTGTAATTGAACTCACATTGAAATTAACCCCTCTCAGGAAACAAATTTATACCCAAATTATGATTAATAATAATGCTTATCATGCACCACTCATTCTAAGTAAAATTAATCCTTCTCACTCTCCTTATTGCCCCACATGCCCAAACAGTGTAGCTGACACCCTTCATATTTTTTGGAGCTGTAAGAATGTTTACAAATTATGGTGTTCGTTAAGAACCAAGTTAGAAAAAAAGGGATATACTAAATCCACCCTGTTATGGGAAATTGCAATTTTACATGTAATTCCCTACCAACTATTCATACGAAAACAAACACATCATAGTAACATTGTGTGCAATGATGAAATCATACATAGCTCAGCATTGGTTAAATAGAACTAAAATTACATGGGAAGAATATAAAGGAATGGCCATAACATACATATTAGCCAGCAAACGAATTACAAGAAGCCAAAAAAACTATCCTATTATCAGAAATATTGGAAAATGCTTATCAAAATCTTAAGCTAAAATTGGTTTATGAACAAGGGACTACAATATCATTATTACTCTAAGTAGATTAGGAAAATTAAAGAAAATCAATACTGCAAAACTTGTACCCATCTTAAAATTGGACAGGTCTGGGAAGTGCACATAAAATATACATTTTGAGGTGACACCAGTTGTATATAGTCTATAGGGCTAGTACAAGATGCAATTTAAGTTAGTAGGCTAGAATGTCTTGATGCAACTGTTTTTTTATGTCAGATTGTATTATGATTAATATCTCAAAGTAGTTTTTGTCTTAAAACTTAAATGTGAATAATGTGAATGTTAGTTAATGCTGCATATTGATAACTGGACACTGATAGTATATGTTCTGTATATCTTATTATGCTGATGCCGTGGGTTGGTTGCTCTGGCAGTGGCCTAATGGATGTAGCCTGCTGGACACGCAACTCCACAAGCTGCACAACAAGGCATTCTATATTGCCTAGCCAGATAAATAGTTGGTGGCATACTTCAGCAGTCATTACTCTCCATAACTGGTTGCAATAATCCAGGGTAGACCCTCTGTACCACATTCAGAAGATGATCCTTTACCCATCCCCACCACCACCACCCCCTGCCCCTGAGTCGTTGTTTGGCAACAGTGATCTTTTCAGGTCACATCATGGAGAACCATTGTATCCCTGCTGAAAGACAGATTTGGTGGTCACTGGTTACAGCTGATGCAGACTGAAGTGGCCTGGGCCT
This sequence comes from Protopterus annectens, assembly GCF_019279795.1. Taxonomy (NCBI): domain Eukaryota; kingdom Metazoa; phylum Chordata; order Ceratodontiformes; family Protopteridae; genus Protopterus; species Protopterus annectens. The sequence continues at coordinate 66,295,094 of NC_056726.1, read as the reverse complement.
CACCTCTTCCTCTACCACAACTGGGTCTATAGAAGAAAAACACACATTTATGTTGCAAGCATAATCTCAGTTGTACACTGCAATGGTATAGATTCATACACACCATATTTCCAAGACAATTACCGTACCCTTCTGCAACATCCATTCATAATTAATTGTCATTTCTCCTCCAAAAGAAGGCAAAGTATGCACCTCTAAGTATATATGTGCAATAGGTAAGATATCAGAAGATAGCAGTAAAGTAATAAAAAGTATATAGCACACTTAAGGCTCCTTCTCCTGAACCTGTACCTGTCATTGATGACCCAGGCCATGGTGGTACTGCCTCTGACCACAGTATGAATGCCAGCACTGCCTCATCACAATGAATGATGTCAATGGCATTACTTACCATCTTGGCAAGTTCAGCCTAGCTTTTTACCCTCAGTAATGCACCATCATACTAGCCCATCAGGTACCCTTTAACATTCTCGAGGAAAAGAAACAGGAAACCTCTGATCTCCCCGACACACTGGAGACCTGTATCCTGATGTGCCTGAAGTATCCTTGGCCACTCAATTGCATCCACTTATGCAGCAAAATAGTAGTCCCATGCGCACAGATATATATATATATATATATATATATATATATATATATATATATATATATATATAGTTATATATATCTGAATCTCATACCAAACAGAGAAGTGCTGCACTGTGGTACTACTGTATGTCATTAGCACTGTGTTACTGCAGTAGGAACAAATATAACAGTACATCATTCTGTTATGGGCAACCACATGCATGTCTAGTGACATAATGTTTGGGAAGCACATTCCTCTATAGCAGAGACTTACAGATGGTGGCACTAAGCATACATTGCAGAACTACGAGATTCAGGAACAGCTTCTTCTCTAATGTCATCAGGCTGCTAAACTCTAATAACTACTACACTCCATGATGTCCAACTAGGTCAGTAGAAACTGTCTCAATTTGTGCAAGAACCTGGTTACCAGTCTCACCTAGTACTTAGTGCAATATTCAACATGACTGCAACTTATAGGCCATCTAGGGCAGTGCAATACATGCAAATATATAAATTAACCATAGTGCAATACTCTAAGGTCCATAGTGCAATACACAATACCTCTTTCTGTGCAAGGATCAATGCAATGTCTTAACCAAGTACCTGTGCAATACTAAAGTCCCATGCAAGTAAATGTTCAGTTTAAAAAGTGTTAAAATGTGTTTCTAATTATGTGCAATATTAGTCTGTCTACCTGCATGTCTGTGATGTAATAGCCAGGTGTTACATGTGTAAATGTCTGAAAATAGTCTATATGTTATCTGCACATTGAGTCTGGAGATACGGAATTTCATTCAGTTTTTGCACTTGTGTGATTTCTGAATGACAATAAAGTTTACTTTGACTTTGACTAAGTAGCTTCATTAATATACCTGCTGTGGTAATGATATTTACAGAACAAAATCTGCATTTTGTTACTAACTCAACATGCTTTTTACTGCAAATCCAGTGAAAAGTATTAAAAGCTTAAGAGACGTATGCAACACTGCAATCTGCAAAGATTTTGAAGATTTGCATCTCCGTAGAGATAAGGAAGGAGTTCAGTCTAGTAAAATGACTCAGCAAGAGCAACAGAAACTGTGGTGGATATCAGTGACAGTGAAGCAGATGTTGTTCTGCTGAGTAATGGGCATGCTTGTATACACGTTGCCTACATAATGGGTACATGAACTTCCAAAAATCAGATGTCACATAATTTATATACTGCACAGAAAGTTAAGAGAAAAGGAGGGAGATATTGCAATAAACATGCTACAGACAGCTGGCAGGTAGACAGATATAGGATTGCTTTCACTGGATTTGCAGTAAAAAGCATGATGAGTTAGTAAGAAAATGCAGATTTTGTTCTGTAATAATACTGGTTAATAATCTAACTACTTTTAGACTGTAAAATTCTCTACTCTAAGTCTTAGTGTTTTATAACACATTCACTAGAATAGACCATACCATTCTACTTCTTGTGGGATTATTCATCATAAGTAAGTTCAGGAGACAGCTAGAACATTGCTGAAACCACTTTTTCATTCTATAACTAAGTGCTTATTACCATGATGTGTGCAAGTACATTTTTGTAAGTTAAATCAAAATGAATATATCCTTTCATGTTAACTAGAAGGATAAATGTAGTTTGGGACAAGCTAAGTTGTCCTGGTCCCATGAACAAGGGTAAAGGGGTGGGGGGGGTGTAGAGGTTTGGAATTAATGTGAGTCTTTGTAGATAGGTATGACAGTGGGATTGTGGTGGTGAAAGGCTTAAAGAGAAAGGGAGAGGTTAAAGGAAGTGATGTAGGGGAAGGAGGGACTTGTGACAGGATTAAGTGGTAGGGATTAAGGGAAGTAGGCACATTTGACGTGAGCTGGTGATGAAGTAACAGCTAGCTCATGTCCAGAAGACCTGTAGGTGTCGTGGATGCAGGTAGGCCTTGGATGGTGGGGAGGGGTGTTAGGTTAGCTGAGTTAGTTCCCTCCTCTCCCTTTTTTGTGTTTTCTCTTTGTGTAATAATTTAATGTGGGGGATAGAGTTGGGGAATACAGGTTGGTGACAGGACTTGCTGGCATGGAAGTGTTGAATGGGTTACTGAGAGGAGAGTGTGTGTGGGTGAATGGTTGGTGGGTAGTGTCTGTATGAGTGTGGTGCTCGGCTTACCTGGGTATTGGTGTGATTCTCCGGGGTCCGGTAGGCAAGGGGTTGCAGAGGGTGCTTCCTGGCATCCTGTGGTGTCTCCCATTGTTTTGCGGTTGCTGAGGTACTTGCTGGTGGTCCAGTGGTGACTCCGGTTGAGTTGTTGGGCCAGTCGCGGTTGATGAGATGTTTGCGGTTGGTGCTGTTGCCGAGTTGCTCGCTCTCATCCTGGTGTCTCCTGGGGATTCGTCGGGCCTGTCATTGTCTCTTTTCCCAGTTGTGCCATGTGGTTGGGTAGCAGCCATTTGGGTCGGCCTGGTTTTACAAAAAAAAATGTGTTCATCCTGCTGGTCATGGGAGGCTGTGGGGGTCCCTCATTATAATCCAGTCTTGGTAGCATTAGGGGTAATGGGCTGGGGATCCTCTCATGCTCTCTGGTGGATTCGTGTGCAGCCGCTGCCATTTTTGCAGCCGTTCGGTCCTAGCGTCGGTTCGCGCATGCGCAGTGGTGGTATTGGCCATTACCTCTGGTGTGTACAAGGATTTGCGGTCCAGAGTAAAGAGGTAAAGGTTCCAGGCTCATTGGTGGTTGGATGGCGCTGGTAACTGTGCGCCTTCAAAGGAGGTAGGTAGAAGATAGATTTAAGAATTTTTTTTTTTTTTATAGGTGGTGATATGAAAGGGGTTGGTAGCTGTAGGGAAGTGTGTGGCTGAAGGTGTGTGCCTGAATGTGTATGCAGCTGAAGGGTGAAGTGTGTGTCAGGCAGGGGCATATTTTAATTTATGAGGAAGGTATAAGTGCAATAGTTAGTGGTCAGAGTGTATGATTAGTAGGTAAGTTATGCAAGGGATTGTTCTCGGCTGCAGAGTACAGGTAGAGAGAGGTGGGGCGTAGGGCAAGGCAACACTATAGGGGTTGGGGGGGTGGAGTAGGGCAGTCATGTTTGTGGAACAGCATTAACATTATGTGTTTCTTTCCTACAGATGGCTAATTTACCAGAACTACGTCAGCAATGGCAGGCTATTGTGAGCCAAGCGGAAGAGTTGTTCCAGGAGGTGGCAATGTCTGAAGTGGTACAGGAACCAGAACAGACTCCAGGTCAGAAGAGGTGGTGCACCACTGTGAGAACCCCAGCTCAAGGGAAAAGACAACAGACAGCGAAGCATGCGGTTGCAGTGGACAGACCAGCTCCCAGTACGTCTCAAGATGAAGGTTCAGGTAATGGTTTTACTTTGGCAGTATTTTCAGGAGAGCTAGGGGTTGAGGATTGGGGTGGGGGGTAGGGTTTACAAGGACTTGTTAGTTGGGGACCTTCGGAGAGGCTTGCAAGTGATAGAGGATGCTCAGAGGCAGTTGGCACAAGGTGCCAGGTACCCGGTCAGAGATGCAACTGGGGTGGGTGTTGGTTCTGGGGACAGTTCGGTTTTGGACTTGGAGGTAGGGTCTAACTTTGGGCTGCAGGCGGTGAACTGGTTAGCTACACAATCTATTGGACAGGGGGCAGGAGCAGTTTTCCTGAATCCGCACATTCCGGGGTCGGTCAAAGAAAAAAAATTTGGAAAGGAGAGTATGTTGATTTGTTTGAACTGATCGATGCGGAAGGGGTCCAATGGCTAGTGGAGGCGAAGTCATCTAATAGCAAGGACTTGTTGGTGGCTTTAGTGACATTAGGAAGAAAGAGGTTAGGTAAGCTTTGCTCTAGGACATGGGATAATTGAGTGGTAGGCTTTATTTACTTTATGGCAGTGCAGCTAAAGAAGGACGGGTGTTTGGCCTTGCCACTTCTAGGATATTTTTTTTACCATTTGTGAGGTGCAATGGTTAAGGCCGGGTAATGCATGGCTTTGGTACAATCAGCGTTTCCGCAAATGGAAGGCTGTGGACCAGTCACTACATTGGGAGGTGTGTCATTCGGATATATGATTAGCTACAATGATGGATAGTTATGGTGGCCTTAACAGAAGTGTGAGTGGGGCAGAAGCAACGGGTGTGTGTTGGTCTTTTAATAGTGGTTCAGGTTCATGGGTGGGTTGCAAATTTACACACGTTTGCTCAAGATGTGGAGGGAGTCATTCAGCCATTTGCTGTGGTTGGCAAAACCTGTTCATGTGGAACTCAAATGTTATGGCTTGTGAGGGTGGATTTGGTGGGTAAAGCTTCTCGCAGGGGTTTCAACCAGTCCGGGGTAGGGGTAATTTTTGTGGGTCCTGGGGACTTAGGTTCTTTAGAGGCAATAGAGGAATGGGTGCTGTTCCCCATTATGGTGGAGGTCCTCCGGCATATGCTTCACCAGTTTTCATGTTTTACCATCAAAAATGAGATAATACAAGGCTTTCAGGGGGGGTTTCCTATAAAGTCCACCATGGGATGGGTTGGGGAGGTTGCAAGAATCTGCGATCAGTTCAAGGTAAATAGGACATCCTGGAGGTTTTAGTGGAGAAGGAGTGTCAGACACGTTTATTGGGTCCTTTTGACAGTCCGCCTTTCAGTAGTGACAAGGTGTCGCCTTTGGGGTTAGTGCCAAAGAAATGGGCCAGGGAATTCAGATTGATATACCACTTGTATCCGGAAGGGAATTCAGTGTATGATTTTATTACAGATGAGGAGGTTAGGGTTCATTATGCTTCTTTGGATGATACGGTGAAAGTGATTAGGGAATTTTGGAAGCCATGGCTGGTTAAGGCTTATATCGAGTCAGGTTTTTGCTTGTTGCCTATTAGGAGTGTGGATTGGCCGTTACTGGGGATGCGGGTAGGTGATAAGTACTACTTCGATAAAGCTATGCCTATGGTTGTTCAGTGGCATGTGCGACTTTTGAGAAGTTCAGTATGGTATTGCATTGGATTTGGCAGCAGAGAGTGGGAACCTTAAAGGCAGTGCATTATTTAGATGATTTTCTGTTGGTGGGCGAAGGAAGGGTAGGAGCGCAGAAGGGATTGCGGGAGTTTACGATTATGTGTGAGGAGTTAGGGGTACCATTGGCTCAGTATAAGATGGAGGGTCCAGTGAGAGCCTTAGAATTTCTGGGACCAATGGTTGATGTGGAGCGGGGACTGTTTTGCCTACCCAAGGATAAAATAGAGAGGTTTAGGTCGGCTATACATTTGGTGTTTGGCAAGGAAAAGATTTGGATTCATTCAGTCATGGAACTATTGGAGCTTTTGAATTTTGCCTGTTGAGCTGTGCAACCAGGACAAGCCTTTTGTAGATCGGTGGCTTATATGTTGAAAGGGGGTCGGAGTAAACACCATTGGGTTAGGGTGACCCAATTGGTGTGGGAGGACTTGGTGTTGTGGGATGGTTTTTTGCAACAATTTAATGGGATATCTTTTTGGCAGTCAGACTGGGTGGGGTAGGTGGAACTGCAGTTGTTTATGGATGCAGCTGGGGGTGCTGGTATGGGGCCTATTTCAGGGGTCGGTGGTTTGCGGCTGAATGGCCTTGGGATTGGAAGGAGGTATGGAGGTGTGACGTGGCCTTTCTAGAATTGATGCCTACATGGGCAGCTTCTGTTGTGTGGAAGGAGCATTTGAGGGACAAACGTAGTTTTTCACTCTGACAATATGGCTGTAGTGAGGGTATTACAAAAGAAGATGGCTAAGTTGGGTTTGTTATTGTTTGTATTACATAAACTGGTTTTGCAGAGCCTCTTAATATATTTTTCCTTTACAGGAGTGCATGTGCCTGGCATAAAGAATGAGGTTGCTAATAGCTTGTCCTGATTTCAGTTTTGCAGGTTTCGTGGGTTGGTTCCATGGGCGGAGAAAGTGCCAGAAACCCTGCCAGAGGAGGTGTGGAATCCTGGGTCAAAGTAACCAGGCAGTTGGTATGGCATTCCTGGGCCCCTTCTACGAGGAAGGCGTATGGTAGGGCTCTTTCTGATTTTAATCAGTTTATTTTGCAGCTGCCAGAAGAGGAGGGGGTATGGTCGGAGGAATTACTATTGCGATATGTAGCTCATGCTTGGGGGAAAGGCAAGGCTTTGCAGACAGTCAAGGTGGATTTGGCTGCAATTAGCATTTTCGTTAAGGTAGTGGGGTTGCAAGATTTCACTAAGTCTTGGATATTAGGGTTGGGGGAGAGTGGTGGTGGAATGTAGGGACATTTGATGGCCACTTATGAGGGTTATAGTGACTGTTTTGTTGAAAGGGTTAGGTTTGTTACAAGGGGGGGTCTTCGGATTACTTCATGTGGGGCATGTTATGTACATGGTTATATTTTGGTGCTTTCCTTATTTCGGAGTTGTTAGGCTTGTTATGTTGGAAGGATGTTATCATAGGTGAAGGAGAGGTTACTATTGCATTAAGAAAGAGTAAGACAGATCAATCGGGTAGGTGATGTTTGGTGGTGATTAAACCTGACAGGAATCCTAGCCTTTGTCCAGTAACGTGGGCTAAAGAATTCATGAGGAGGTGGAAGGGGAGTGTAGATGAGTTAATTTTTTGTTCAATGGATGGGAAGGTGGTGTCGAGTAGTAGATTCATAGGTTTGGTGAGGAGGGTTTTAAGTTGCATGGGATTTCTGGCAGAGAGGTTTGCAGCTCACTCGTTTAGGATCAGTAGGGCTTCAGATTTAGCTAGAGAGGGTAGTTCCATTGACGTGATTAAGAGATTGGGGAGGTGATCTTCTAATGCATTTTTATCATATATTAGATAAAGTTGTGGCCTGATTATTAATTTTTGTTTCTTTTCTTTTAGGGAAACATATTATCATCTTGGGGCATTCTTATATCCACTGGGCAGAGAAGCATGTGTTAGTTAGGGAAGATGGGATACATTTGAGCTTATCACATTTAGGGTGGTCAGTGACTTGGCATGGGGTTAGGGGTCTTAGGTGGGATAGGTTGTTGCATGAATTTGAGAAGGATAAATTGAAGGTGGAGTGTCCTTGTATATTAATAATTCATTTGGCGGGGGGGCAATGACTTGGGCATTCTTTCCAAAATGTGATTAGTGGATATTATTCTTCAGGACTTGCTGAGATTACAGGTGTTGTACCCAGGTATGGAAATTGTTTGGTCAGAGTTGGTTCCTCATTTGTGTTGGAAGAGTGCTTATAGTTATAGGGCAATTAAAAGGGTCAAGAGGTTCATCAGTCAGAGATGGGCTAGGCAGTTAAGAATTTTGGTGATGCATACCATTGATCATAGAGATTTTGGGGATGGAGAGGAGCTTTGGTACCGAATGGATGGGGTACATCTTAATGAGATAGGATTGGATCTGTTTAATTTGCATTTGAAGCTCCTTTTAGAGGGTGTAGTTGCAGCTAGGATTTAGAAGGTGAAACAGCCTGAGTACCAGGCTGGTGGCGGAGAAGAGGGACAGGATTGTGCTCTTCTGTTCCCCCTCTAAGGAAGGTGGTTATTTATTGGTTAATGATTGTTTGGTCTGGAGGTGAGGTGAGCAGGTACGCTGTCTATTTAAGTGCTGGGTGAGTAGGTATGCTGCCTCAGTGGAGGAGGAATCAGGGTGAGTAGGTACACTGCCCTGAGATAAATTCATCCAGGGTGAGTAGTGACGCTGCCTTGAGATCATTGCTGATGAAGATAATTGATGTTGTTTTTGTGTATAAGTTCATTGTACAATAGTGTTTAATAAAGGTCATCAAATGGATTTATGTGTTTGGTGTGGTTTATTTAAAGGGGGGCCAGGACAAATGTAGTTTGGGACAAACTAAGTTGTCCTGGTCCCATGAACAAGGGTAAAGGGGTGGGGGGTGGGTATAGAGCTTAGGAATTAATGTGAGTCTTTGTAGATAGGTAGTATAGTGGGATTGTGGTGGTGAAAGTGTTAAAGGGAAAGAGAGAGGCTAAATGAAATGATGTAGGGGAAGGAGGGACTTGTGACATGATTAAGTGGTAGGGATTACGGGAAGTAGGCACATTTGACATAAGTTGGTGGCCCTCCCACCCTCCCCTTTTTTGGATATGGACGGAAGATGTTGGGCAGTTTAAGGCAGAGAAGAGGGACAGGATTGTCCTCTTCTGTTCTCCCTTTAAGGAAGGTGGTTATTTATTGGTTAATGATTGCTTGGTCTGGAGGTGAGGTATGCAGGTACACTGCCTATTTAAGTGCTGGGTGAGTAGGTACACTGCCCCGGTGGAGGAGGTATCAAGATGAGTAGGTACGCTGCCCTGAGGTAAATTTGTCCAGGGTGAGTAGTGACGCTGCCCTGAGATCATTGCTGATGAAGATAATTGATGTTGTTTTTGTGTGTATAAGTTCATTGTACAATAGTGTTTAATAAAGGTCGTCAAATGGCTTTATGTGTTTGGTGTGGTTTATTTAAAGGGGGGCCAGGACAATCAAAACATGTCTTCTGAGCCAGTCAAAGTATGATGCAAATGATCCACACAGCTAGTTTTTATACAAATGAAACAAATGAAGCTAACTCTCGTGGTAGAAAAAAGACGATTAATCTCTGCAAAGAAATAGTCCAAAAGAGACATTATCAGTCCGATAATAAAATCCTATGACTTGAGTTTATTATACAAGGATAAGGTAATGTGATTACTTCTTCTGATTTTCGTGGCCAGGAAAACACTCCTGCCTAACACAACTAATTAAAACCATGTGACAGAGTTCCAAATAAAGTCCAAATTACTAAAACCTGGTGTCAGTTAGTTAAGTGAAAGTGGTTCAATGGTAGTACACTAATTACATAATTTTCTCCTCTACCTGTTTTCTTGATATTAAGTAGGTGTACTATTATAAAACATAATGTTATAGTGATATATATTTCCTACATGGCTAATTAGTGTTTTTAATACAAAAAGATCATTTTTACTGAAGCTATACCAAAACTAAGCAACTTGCTCTTTTCCTACAAATCCCTCAATCTGCCCACATTTACATTTGTTTTAATTGACTAACTTTTTATACCACCTGTCAGTGTTTACTGCAGCAAACAGCATTTCATATTTTAAGAAGCAGCATTAACTTCCTCCTTGAAATGAAATCTTGTTAAATTGTTTTATAATATGTCTTTTAATGTGTACATAACTTATCTCAAATTAAAAAAATGACCTTTATTAAAATTGCATGGAAATTTCTTCTTGACTGCCATCAGAGAAACCTAATCATATATGACTAAAAATCTTTAACAGTCATATTTAATTTATACTGCATAGAGAACACTTCAGTAGTCACTGCAGTGAATTTGGAACTATAATATGGTTATATTTAATGCTCACTGCCTTTTGATGACAGAAAATGTTTTTAAATGCTGCAGACTGAATCTGAAATGTTGCAAAACATAATGATTTCCTTACCATAAAAGTGCCAGCCTGCTGTATCAGCTCTGTTAGCCAAAGGGCATTCCCTCTGAGGATTGCCTTTCACTGGAACTACCTCATCTACTTGGGTGGGTATAGGAATTCCCTTTTTCAACTTTAAAGTTAATCAGACAAGCTGTAAGGCTGCTGAGATTGCAAGATCAGCTCTCTTACTGAAATTCAAATGACTCCAAGTTAGTATTCTTTTGAAAAAAAAATTGTTAAGAGGGTCAGTACTGGATATTGATTCTGTGAAAGATAATTAAGACTTAAAAAGTGACCACAGTTATTTTCTGTTGACATGCCACATAAATAACTGTACAATTTTAAAACTGAGAACAAAAAAGCAATATAATCAGTGATTTTACCCAGCTCTGCATCCATTTCTGTCTCTCTCTACACACACACACACGCACACACACGCGCACACACGCACACACACACACACACACACACACACACACACACACACACACACACACACACACACACACACACACGTGTAGCAGAGTAAAGTGTTGGACAGCCTTTAAAAGCATTCCTTTTTATCAGATGGACACAGCATCTGGCTGCGGTGTGTGTTTATAGTTTTTAATGTTGAAAAACACTTTTTTTGTTTGTAACTAATAGTGCATTGTGGCAACTAAAGCACCATATACTACAACCAGTTGTGATTGGGTTTCTCCAATCATAAGTTAGTCATTACATGTTCTCAGTACAAATGGCAAGATTTGGTTTTTGGATTTAATTCATTCTGCTCTACAGGTGAATTTTTTGACATCCATGTCTCAAACATATAACAAATTGGTTATATAACTGGAGATCTGATCATAATTCTCTACAGAAGAAATACACTAGCATCACTGATATCTACTTTGGTTGCTGTCTATAAGACCAAATGCTTTACAGGCTTGTTTTTCACTCTTATGGCTACTTTCTGTGCCAGCTTGAGGAACAGTGGGCTCTAGGAATTTGCCCTTATCCCACTGTTGTATAATTAGAAGGTGTTGAAGGGGATGCAGATGGGCCCCCTTCCCCACCTGTAAAAAATATTTAATTTATTACGTAATTAATTAAATTAATTAATAATTTACTTTTTGTGTTTCAGTATTTTTAAATTTGATCTAAAAAGTTTTTTTTGTATTCATTCAAGTGACAGTTTGCTCAATGATGAAACAATCATATTGTGATATGTTCTCTGATCTAAAGCCAGACATCCTGGATAGCATAATCTAAAATGGTCTTAGAAAGTTTGCTAATAAAAAAAGTTGCAGGAAGTAATGGAATTTCAGCTGAATTGTTTAAAATCCTGAAAAATTATGCCATTACAGTGTTGCTCGGCATTTGCTGGCAAATTTGGAAAACACAACCACTGCCGTTGGATTGGAAAAAGTCAATAAATATTCCAGCCCTAAAAAGGGCAATAATGAATTGTGCTCAGATTATCCAACAGTGGCACTTGTTTCACACGCTAACAAGCTAAAGGTCAAGGTTCTGCAGGTTAGACTCCAGCAAAATGTGGACCAAGAGCCATCAGATGTACAATTTGGTCTTAGAAGGGGCAGAGGCACCAGGGATCAGATTACCAACATCTGCCAGATAAAAGAGAAAGCAAAGGAATTTCAGAAAAAAAATTTAATTTTGATTTACTGACTATTCTAAAGCTTTTGACTGTGTGTAGCATTACAAACGTGACATGTTCTAAGAGAAATGGGGACAGAAACTCACCTTATTTGTCTCCTGAGGTATCTGTATGCAGAACATGATGAAACAGTTAATGCTAGATATGGAATGACTGACTGGTACAGGATTGGGAAAGAGGTATAATAAGAATGCACACTGTCACTCTACTTATTTAATTTAAATGTTGAATACATAATGTAAAGGGCTAGTTTATAGGTTCATAGCTAAGTATTAGGATAACTGCCCTTGTGAGTCATTTTAAGCATATCTAAATTTCCTTGTTGGGAATCAAACTCTGTACTTTTTGTTTGAGAGGCAAGCACGTTAACCATTACACCAGTTGCCAAGTTCACAGATTTATAGTTACTAGGCATCTCATCAAAAAAAGAAAGACACAGTCAAGAGTGCAAAACATCCCCATTAAAAGTGCACCACAGTATCAGCAATCCATCTACATGGTGTGAGAGTAGAACCCACAGCCTTGTATTGTAAAGATCAAGTGTGCTACCTGTTGTGCTGCTAACCCTATTTAGATACCGACTTAGTTTAGATGAATCATATGCTGGTATCAAATCTGATGGGAGAAATAGTATCATCCCCAGATATGCAGATGGAGCACCTCTTTCTGCAGAAAGTGAGGAAGAGCTGAAGATCATGCCGGTGTAGGTACATATAGAGAGCACAAAAGCTGTTTTGCTGCTCAACATCAAGAGAAATAAAGTTATGTCACCCAGGTATAACAATTGGTTGCAGACAGGTAGAGAAGAAGTGGACACAGTGACAGGTTTTATGTTCTTGTACTCAAAGATCTCTGCAGATGCTCATTGCAACCATGAAGGTAAAAGATGCTTGTTTCCTGAAAGTAAAGCTATAGAAAGATTGGATAAAGTTTTAAAGAACAAAAACAAAACGTTGTCACAAAGGTCCATAGGTCAAAACAATGGTCTGCAAAGCAATAACACATGGTTCTGAGAATTAGACAATAAATATGGCAATATACTGAAACATCAATTCTTTTGAATTGTGGTGTTGGAGAAAACCTTTGAGAATTTTGTGGACTGCAAGGCAGATTAGTCAATACTCAAGGGAAAAAAAAACAGATTATTCATTGGAAGGGCTGTAAAACTAAACTAAAATTCCTTCACCAAATAATGTGAAAATAGAATTCACTAGTGAAGATGTTGATGCTGGGAAGATCAAATGCAATAAGAGAAGAAGGCAACAGAGGCTAAAATGATAGCATTTTTGAAATAATGAATATGCATATGTAAGATCTTAAAGAAACAATTGTTGACAAGTTGGGAGTGCTAAAACCTTTGATGCCTGTAAGATTAAGACTCAACTAAATGACTAAACAACAATAACAGTATATTGTTTCATATGGCTTCCAGTGCATGTATACTACACTAATGGATGAACAGTCCTTCTTATGCAATTTTTGGTGTGTACGATTATTGGAATCTTGTTTTAAATGGAGGGGTAACATGCTGATAACATAAACAGAAGGGGGATTAATTTGCAACTGGTGTACAAGTCAAACTGACTTGCTTTAGGCCACGTCTGATACTGTTTATGTTTGTAGATAGGTTAAACAGTTAAATTAACTATGTTTTCTGATACATCATTTGATTTTTATGGATATTATTCAACTATTTTATTTTATTTTACAGCCTAAGCAAGGATAATGGCATTTGAAAGGTAACTTACTGCAATGATTGAGGAGAAAACATTGTGCAAGTTAAACATGCCCAGAACAGCGTAGGGGCAATATCTGACAGTGACAGGCAATAGAAATTAGCTTGAATGACTGATGCCAGCTTTCTCATACTTGTTTAGAACCTAGTAGATCTGCGGAACTGATGACACCTACCACTGGCTGGATGTATCGCTACATGTAGTTGCCACTTTGACTTAAGCTACATCAGGCAGAAACTTTCCTGCTGAGCAAGGGAATAAGAGGTGTGCATATGGGAGCATGCACACCTTCTCTCACTGAACCAGCAGTTATGATGAGTCTGCAGAAAGTCTCCTAGAAGTGGGGCACTCTGAAGGACGATCAAGCTGATGTGCTTCCTACAACCTGCCTCTCACATTTTGGGTGAATGGATAACTCAACAGGGCTTCCCAGGCAGGAACAAATGGGATGTGCTGCATAACCCAGAGGTGCCAAGTTCCTAATGCTGTGAGTCAAAACAGTCCATAGCCATCTCCAACTATTCCACAATACAGCAATGAAGAAATACTAATAGCCAAACTCCACCCAAACAATGAGAAATCCATAACTATTGTAGCCACCTACAACCCCCCCCCCAAAAAAAATGCCAAGACCACTGAAAACATACTTAGTATTTATCATCTGCTTTTAACTAAGAAACCATCCTGCCTATTGACCTTAACATAGATTGGACGTCTAACAAACCTAACTTTACTCCCCATAAAATTAACTTCTATAAATTTACTCAGCTGATGCTGATCCAACAACCAATGCAGTTTGACAAAGTATACAAAAAAATCCATACTAGACTGCATACTCTAAACCAACCCTGAAAAACATAAGATAGCCAGCACCTTCCCAGACTCTCTTAGCAATCATCACCCCATCAACTTCAACAGAGAATACCACAAGCCCCCAAACCCCTATATGTTAGCTCTGTGAGAAACTTAACAAATTTTGATAAATCCATATTTAATGACACACTTTAACAAAGTGGCTGGGAATCCCACAAATGTCTGCTCTAGATGAAGCTGTCTATCACTTCAATAACTCCTTTTCAACCATACTAAACCAAAAAGCCTCACTGAGACAACAAAGAGTGAAGATGCATTCTGCCCCATGACCAACCCATCAAACATAACAACCCATGACAGAGAGGCACAGACAACACCTGGAAACAATGGGACAAAACTAGGACCCAATCTTACCTAGATACATATTGGTATTTCGGAAAACACACAAAGGCATGAGTTCATTATGATAAAAATAACTTCTTCTCCATAAACCACACCACACAATAAAAAAACAAAGACTTTTGGCAAAATTTAAACAGCTTCTAAAAACAGGCAGAAAAGCAGAAAACACACCCCAAATCCTTTTTCATCTGAAACCAGCAGTGACATTGCAGACAAATTCACCAAACACTTCATATCCAGTACTCAACTTACCTCAAACTATAAAAACCTTTACTCACCTCATCTACATTTCCCAGATCATAATTCCTCACCCTAACCCAACCTAACAACCATCCATACAAATGTCATCAATAAATACAATAAAAAACTGAAACACACGCATTAGTTCTTGACATCCTGACATCTGAATACCTCAGTATAGTTTCTAAAATCATTTTCTACCTTGTATCTATCCTAATTAATAGATCCATCCTAGCCCTATGGAAAGCTACATTATCCCATTACTCAAATGTGGCACATTCATCAAACTGCCAAACTGTCACCCAGTAGTAATCCTTCCTCCCCTCTCTACAGTACTTAGAAATGCACACACCAGCAACTCCTAGCCTTTTCTACTTTATAACCAACTACTTTCTCCTACCCAGCATGGCTTTCAGCCCCAACACAACACAAAACTGCCTTACTACATTTTCTAGATGCCATTAATCAGCATAAATCTCATGCAATTTTATCTCCACCCTTTTCCTGGTCTTGTTAAGCCTTCAGTATGGTCTCAGACCTACAGTTCCTCCAAAGGCTAAATCTCTTAGGCTTCATAACTCCCTCAACTAGCTGGTTTACCAGCTATCTAAGCAATCACACCCAGTCTATAAAATGGAATGAGTTCCACTCCACATTCCTTCCAATCATATCAGAAATCCCCAAGGCTCCAAACTTGGGCTAATACTTTTCAATATCTACATTAATGACATGCACATGGAATCAGAACTCACAATCATGATACAATATGCTGATGACTCAGCTTTAGTTTGTGTAATGCCAAATCTTCCCACCTTAATATCCATCATGTAGGAGACTTTAAACTCTGTAGAAAACTGGCTAAATAAATCTGAATTATTCTGAAACCCCAACAAAATCAAACTATTCCTATTCCTTCCCCAAAACATGAATCAAATCAGCACTGAACTTAATACTACTTCCTCAAACAACACAGAAATTAAAAATGTCACCAACACAAATTAGGAGTTATCATTGATAACATGTTAAAATTTGATCTGCACATTGGCACTGCAGTCAAAAAAGACACACTGCAAACTAGGCTCCTTTTACAGAGCAAAGCACGTGCTAAGTGATCAGAGTAAAAAGTAGCTGCCACCTCCCTTCTCCTTGCTACCTTCCTATGTCTCAACAATATTAACAAATCTCAGCCATTCCACCAAATGCAAGCTAAGAAGTACCTATGACAAAAATTGGCAAATTTGCCTGCAGACTCTGAAACTGCTTCCACTACTGCATGTCACTTAGTACCCTCAAACGGCTTGAAATTCCACAATACATCACCCTCTCCCGGCTACTCACAGCACATAAAATACTTCACCATCCACTTAAAACACCCTTGCCATCAAACCTCTTCAAGATAGAACCCCAGGATCCTGAGAACTTAAACTAACTGTTGCTAATAATCAAATAATTATTACAGTGAGTCCCTATTCTTTGTCACCATCTCCAAGTCTTGGAACAAACTTCCAAACCACACCAGGCTTTTAATTAACTTGCAGCAATTAAAATCTGCCCAAAATATCACCTGGCTACTAATAAACTATGCAACCCTCTCACACCTGCAGTTTGAATTTTGCAATGTATGCAGTTCGAACTCTGTTTTCTATGATTGCTACACAAGTGTATTAATATAGTATTTTTGATTTTATTTATTATATATCTTGAAAACATGTATTTCTTTAATCTGATATGCTTTATAAATAATGTTTGTTGACTGTTTTTCTTTTGAATTGTCAAAAAATGCATATATATCCTTGTTTTGGAGCTTTTCTCTCCAGGCCGTCAGTGAAAATGGGCGTTCAGTTTCCAGATAAACTTTGCCGGTAAATAAAATAAAATAAAATTATATAAATAAAATAACATAATCCCACAAAGGTGGAATGGGGAAGGGGGGGTGAAAAAAAATAAAAAGATTATAAAAGTTAGAATCAGGGACTTGTGTCTATCAGATCATATTTACATTAAAATGCTGACGAACTGGCCAAGGTATAAAGAAATCGATCCGTTGTGGAGGTGTATGTAAAACGAGTGGTTATGGGAATACAAGGAAAGGAAATAGAATGTTCTTAGTTACATAAAGTTGTCTGCAAGATCCCAACAATGTTCTCAGTAATGTAAAGAAATTGTCTGTAAGATCTCCAAGGATGGTATTCATGAAGTTCTCAATGGTGAGACACCATTAGATGCACATTAAGAGGCAATAATGATAGTTAAATAAAGGTTGGAGAGAAAAGGAACCGGCATTGCTAAGCAGCTGGGAACAACAGCAAGGGTATCAACAAAAGGCATTTGAAAGAAAATTTTCCACGAATGAGTTAGAGGATAGGTGGTTTAAAATCCAAACTCTAAAGGAAAACAAAAATGACAAACTAGAGAACATACTTGTGAACTGCATGATTGTGAAAAGTGCTTGCTTCTGGAGGGTATAAGGGCAAATATAAGTTAGGTATTAACATGAGAAATGCAGGAAAGAAAGAAGAAAGTCTGGTTATGTTGCTAAAACTCTCTAAAGTAAATTTCTGGTATATACAAGTGTGTCTAGAGTCATTGAGTGTTTTTATAGGAAAGTGCATGATTCCAGGGGGAAACAAGGTAGTCCCAGTATAATCAGGGAAGGGAAATTTAAGTTTTTTCACAGTCCGTTTTAGAAACGTGAGAAGTCATCCAGCTGAATAGATTTATTGTAACAAAGAAAATCACAGGAGCTTTGAAGAAACTGAAATAAAGAAAATGCTCAGATGAGGATGTGTCTGCCTTACTGTCCAGGGTGGTGCAGAAGGTGGCGTTCGTTTATGTATGCCAGATTTAGAACAAAGCAAGGAGGACAGCTGTATTATCACACTTCTTCACTAGGGAATAAGAGGTACTTATGCCAATGTTAGGTCAGCTTAAAGAACATCTGGGAAACTACCATTGTATTTCTTTAGTCAGCACAGATGCCAGACTGTTAGCAGGGGGTTTTCATGTACAGATTTTAATAATTTGAATTTGAAATTCCAAAACTAGCTGGGCATGAGCAGAGTGAATTTATGATGGAGTACACCAAAATCGATAGTTGGTGGAACTTAAGACCATTCATAGAAGAGGTTTATAATGAAGGCTGGAAATGCAAGAGTCATCTTTTTAGATATTCATAAGATGTTTGATTTGTTGAGTGGAAGTTTCTATTTTAGGTATTATCAGAAACAGGCATAGGCAAAAACTGCAAAGGATGGATTAAAGATCTTTACAAAGCATTTCAAATTAAGTTAGTTGTCAACAATCGACAGTCAAATGAAGTAGATAAGGGAGGGTGTCCATTCTCCCTTAACATATTTCTCCTTGAAACAGAAGTATTAGCATGGAGAATCAAGGCTTTTTTAACTGTATTTATTTTTTATTTTATCATAATAGCAGCAAACAATATGTAAATTAAACCAAGGCAAAAGCAAATCATGGCAAAAGAACTATTTATAATAATTACACTGTCCAGCGTACACAATATACAACATACATAACATTCAATAACTTTTATTTTAGTCAAATTTTCCCCAAAAAAATAAATAAATAACCCATCAGCAGCTAGATTCTTTGAAAAAAAACAGCATTTTAAAAGAATATAATATCCTTTCCAAGCAAGTCCACAAGAGGTTGAGTAAACTTTTCCAAGAAGCCACTTCCCATGATTTCCATTTCTATACACATAATATATTTAGTGTAGATGCCAACATCCATCTCAGATTATAAACACATCTATTACCTTTGGAATTATTAGGTAAGAGTAAATTGGTGCTTTTTGTATTGGACATTGGGTAAACTAGGTATTCAGCTCATTAAAGACAGTGCAGGTCAAAAATGTGGAAACCTGATAAACTTATTAAGGGGAGATTTAGTGAATAGAAATGTTTGGATGAAACACCTGTGGATTAAGGTGGAGGAAATCTGGGAAGACATCATAAGTATGAATTATAAAGACTTGCTTCAGCAGGTTTCCAAGCTGCTCAGCAGGTGGGATAATATGACTAATGCCTTTACTGGTTGCAGAAATATAATTCAAATGGTGGTATTACTTAAGGCCATTTATGTGTAGGCACTTGCATTTGGATTTCAATAGTAGAAGGTGACAACAAAGTCAGAGCTGCTGTGACAAATTCATTTAGGATGAAGGTGAATCAGGATTGTGAGGGACAGAGTAAGATATGATGACCCTGGGGGTACGGGTGATGACAGTTTTTTTAAATGTATGCATCTCACATCTTGAAGAGGAATGGATGTGAGGAAAAGGAAATCAAAGGTCAAAGAGTGTACTTTTTTGAAAGCATTTTGGGAAAACACCTTTCCTGAATTTGGGAAGAGATATGCTGAACACAGGGACTACATTAAGGGACTTGTTAAAGTGGCTAGGCACATAGCTCCCAAACTTCCATGTCCAGAATGAGGAACACTAACCCTCATAATGTGGAACAAATAGACAAAATGTGGAACACATACTAATGGCTTACTAACAACTTCAATTAGGAAGGTCATAGGATGGTTAAAATATGCTGGTTTTACTTATAAAGAAGATCTTTTAATGAATAAATATGATTCATTTCTATTTACAATGGATTTCACTTTAAAAAATTCCTAACACTGAATGTGTGACAGAGTCTTTCAATGTGGAACTTCGAGAAACATGAACTTTTTAAGACGCCAAATGAGGTACGTTCCTCGTAATGAGGTACACTTGAGAGGAATGGCTAGGCATATGGTGCACTAAGCAGACAGAAAATGGTTCTCAGTGTTAGAAATTTCTGTAACCTGAATGAAAAGGAAGGGGACAGACAGCTTTTCCTACCATGGAGGGCTGCTGTCTTTGAATTTGTTTTGCTTTATTTGGATTGGTTTTGATTTAAGTAACTGAAAGTGGGCACATCTTAATGGAGGAAGAGTTTTTATTCCGTTTACAAGACAACTCTTTAAAAAGGAAAAGTTTACAAGAGGACTATAATTTAAGGGCTTATGGATGATTGATAGTAGATTGAGTGGACAGAAGGTGTAACAGGATGCAAATTAGATGGAACAGGGTTGTAAGATACCAAGAGGTCTAGGGCTGGGAGATAACTTAGAGTGAAGCTTTTTAACAGGTTACGTATTCTGCTTATTTTGGTTTTGTATATAGGTTTAAATATGACATGTTATAACTTATTTTAAGGGTACTTTTGGCATTTGTACTAACATTAACAATACATTAATAGGGACAACTTTGGAAGTGCACATACGTCTATATTTTATTCTGAAATAGTTTATAAAATATTTTAAATAGGGGAGTGCAGAGGACATGGGGAAAATCTAAAAAAATGTAAGACTTCTAAGGCATGTGAATGGAGTAGAGAATACAATCATAAACCCTTTTTGCCACCTTTTGGTCCTGAACATCTCAACTAGAGGCATTTTCATTAAATACTACTACTATTAATGTTGAGCATTGACTAATGTTGATAATAATAACAATAACAATGATAATAATAATAATAATAATAATAATAATAATAATAATAATAATAATAATAATAATAATAATACAAAAAGACAATGGTTCCTTATGCACAGCAGCAAAGGAGACCAAAACTGCCTTATGACTTTATTGTATTTGTTTTCTATTTATATATCTATTAATCATGTAGATGGGTTGACCATCCAACAATTTTTCGTCATGGTACAAGCCAAAGTCATACAAAAGGAAAAAGCATTGATACATACGAGTATTCATGCTGAAGAAACATCACAGTATCTAAAGCAGTTTTAGTGTATATAAAGTAATACTAGCTGCATACATCAGATTATATGTAGCAATATATACAGTACATTTATGAATTCAAAGGCCTACATTTTATATATGCATTTAGGCACAATGAGGGATTTGTATAGTCATAGGCTAGCAAAGTTTTAGATATAAAATTGTATGCAGGATGCAGTAAGGAGTAAAAGAAGTAGGGTGGATTACTGAAACAATGTATTGTATGGCATCCATATAGCGTGCCTTAATTGTATTTTTAAATGAAATGATGCTGAGGCTGTTTTGTATGTCTAAACGAAGAGATTTCTGAACAGCTGAAGTCAGTTTATTAAAGGTGATTTCACTAGAGTTTTATCTAAATGGTAGGCATTGCAGGATAATGGCATTGGTGATAGGGTTTCTTATTGATTACAGAGTTTCATTGTAAATGATTTGTGCAAAGGGAGTGCAAAAAGTTGTGCTGTAACAGCATGTATATAGCACTTGAGAAAGGAATGAAGAAGAATATGATTAACTGAACATTGACCAGCTGTGCATTTTTGCTGAGGAGTACGGTACAGTGCTGCATTCTGCTTTGTGTTTAGTTAATGAAAGGGCATATTTTATTTAAAGTTGTTCTGAAGGAGTTTGGTATTTTTGAATTTAACTTGGACAGATAGGTGCAAGCAGCATTAAAGTACTGGTATGAAGATACATTTTGCTATGGAATATCTACTTTTAGGAGAAAGTATGTGGGTAATTTCACGGAAAGAATAACAGATTTGTTGGTTAAAGGTGGGCAACTGAGTAACATTTGAGGGATACTGAATAATATATGTTCAGGTTTGAAGGTGTAACTTTTGAGGTGAAGGTCTAAGAACCACTTATGGACATTATTAAACTAGTGCTGGGTGTACCATGGCCAGCCTTAGCAATTGTGGGTCCCAATTTGAATTATTCTGGTGGGATCTGCAGCTGATCACAGCACCCACCTCCCCACACCCAACCCAACACATTTCTACCCTCTGGCCTCCTGGATCTAAGATTGTTTTAAATTCGGTATCATGGACAAATGTTATTGTTGCATATTAAAAACAAAACAATACTTTATTTATTTATTTTAGTTTTTTTATTTTGTTAAAAACACAACACTAAGTAGACCATGCTACTCTGAAGTAAGCTCAATTGAGACATGAAACTTGGTAAAATCGTCAAACTCATCACAGTCCTCACCTCTTGTTTCCATGCCCAGTATGCTGTGATGCCAGGATAGCCTTACAATTGAGTGAGTGGGAATGAGTTTGATGGCTGTGAGGAGATGGAAGGCTAAAAAAAGCATGGACATTTTCTAAACTCAGTTACACGTTCTAATATCATGATACCCCTTTCTTCCTTCATAGTTTTCCAGTCACCTCCTAAACCTGCACTGAACTGTTGAAGTCCCATGCCCAGTTAATTCTCATACAATTTTGCAGTTATAAAACTGTTGAACTTCTTCAACAAATTGATATGAATGGTTTTAGAGTGGAAGTAAACCAGTTAGAAGATGAACTCTTTAAGATGGAACGTTACCAAACTCAACGACAACATTTTGAAACCTTTCTTCATCTTCAAATTATACCACAGGGTCTGAGAGTTCTTAATATGCTCAGTTATGGTGAACATTATCCACAATTACTAAAGCAGTGGTAACAACTGAATCCTGAAACAGGGTTCAGTTATATGAAATTACTATTTTTTTTAAAACAGAAGAAGATAAGCTAGTGACTGAAATTAGAGCATTCAAAGCAAATTATATGATTATTTTCCTGGAACACCTGGTAGATGGAAGGCTGACAGAAATGACAGACACTAACAATATACGAAATATACGAAAATTGTTGCATATAAAAGCCAAAAAGATTGAAAGAGATACAGATGACTTTCGTAAAGGACATGTATTTGCATGGCCTAGGAATAATAATGGACAGGAATGTGAAGTTAGAAGTAATAAATATTTGATCAATAATACTTCTACCAATCATAATTCCAGTGTATTAGATCAAGATACTACCGATAAACTTTTAAATAATAAGACTACAGAAGATAACGCATCAAATAACAATGGTCCACAAGGCGCAGAAGGTGAACAAGTGAAGACCAGAGATGGCTCTATCCAAGATAATAATTCCCAGCCTGGTGTTAAGGAGGAAAATCTTTCACAATAGATTTAATACATCCATGGAACAGGTTTTTGATGAGCTGCTGTTACCCATCAATTGGAGAGAGGCAAGAAAACACAGTTGGTCATGGAGTCGAGGAAGAGTCAAAAGGAAATTCATACCAGAGAATGGACAGCATCAAACCATCAAGAAAATGTAGCAGTCAGCAGGAACTCACTATTTCTAGTAAACCCTTGTCTCCAGATGGTACATCGATATTAGAAAAAGGACTTTCATATATTCCCACCCAATCAACAGATTTAATAGAAACTATTATTGATTTAAAAATGTTTCTTAGGAATGTTATGTTGAAATTAAACCATCAAATGCAGGAATCAATTACTGTTAATATTTATAAAAAAATGCTTTAAAGAACCAAACAAGGGAGCTGTAGCTGACCAAGCAAGTAAATCCAGAAAATAGAAATGTCTGCTCAAGTGGATGGCTTCAAACACTTTAATGTTGAATGTTGAAAAAAAAAACACAGAAAAACATATAAAAATGAAAAGAAAACAAGAGAGATGAGCGTTTTTGCATCACCAAAGGATGCTTCATCAGATCTAAATACTGCAACACAACAGCTCTATTTAATCAACTCAAAATTAGTGCCTGAGATCATGTGACCACAGGGCAGGTTTCAGAGGAACATTTTCATTTAACCCTTTACCAGCAGTTGCATGCAGCAAAATAATCCATTTGGTTTTCAAGTTCTCATTACTTGTTCTCACATCACCATCCCTAATATTAGGCATAAAAACATCAACCACCAAAAAGTTAAAAACATGATTAGAGCCTTCATTTTTCACATTTACCAAGTGCATTTCTATCATTGCATCGGTTCATACTGTAAACATGCTCTCTAATCCTATCTCTAAAATTTAAATTTGTCTTTCCAATATATTAACATTTACATACAATGCACCCAGCAAAATAAACAACATTCTCCATATTACAGTCAGCATAAAAATGACATTAAAATCTGTGGCCAGTAACTGGATGTAAGAAACAGTCGCATTGAGTGATATACAAACAAACACTGCAACCATCACATCTGAACTTCCCTTTCACTGTCTGATTTGACTCTGTTCTCATCCCAATGGATTTATAACATGACATTCTCTTAATCGATTTGTAGTTTTTAAAGGTAAGTTTAGTTTCACAGCCTACCACTTCTTTAAGATTGGGATCTGTCATAAGTATATTCCAGTGTTTCTTAAAGGTGTTACAAGCATTATATAAATTATTAGAATAGCTCAATGATAGCCTTACAGTGTCACCCCCTATTTCCCTGGGTGTCTGCATATTATTTGAGGCATCAACAAAATATGGTTGTGCTCTATCATGTCTATGCATCAACACTTCATCCTGTATCTGATGCACCTTATATTTGTTATATCCTCTCTGCAGAAGTCCTTAGCTAAAGTATCAAAGAAAAAAATGCATATCGCTGTCTTTATTGTGCAAACTTGCATGTCTGAAGAACTGACCTCTCATTACATTTCTTTTCAGATACTTAGGATGCATACTTTGTGCATGCAACAGATTGTTCTTCTTGTATGCCTTCTTATAAATGGTAGTATCAATCACACCACTGTCCTTCCTAATATATACATCTAGAAAAGATACACCCAAATAAGAAAAATTGTATGTGAATTTCAAAAAAGTCGTTGTTCCATGTAAATATTGCAGAAACTCTTGTAGAGTTCATAACGTACCCACCCAAATTAAAAAGACATCATCAACAAAATGGCAGTAGTGGATTAAAGAAGGGAGATAAACATTCTTCTCAATAAAGGCAAATTCAGATTCCCATCGGGCCATTACCATATTGGCATATTGTTTGCGCACATAGTGCCCATTGCTATACCCACCTTTTGAACAAAATACCTATCATTAAACAGGAACACATTATTGGTCAGAATAATATCTAACAAATAGCATATTAAATGTATATGTTCATGTGCGTACAAAGAATTTTCATTCAGATGACATCTAACCAATTCAATGCCTTCCTCATTTGGAATGGCCGTAAACAATGAGACCACATCCATTGTAACTAATAAATATTCATCAACATGATTCTGTACAGTCCATTCAAACAATCCTTTCAAAAAATGACCTGTATCATGAAGTACAGTCTCAGCTTTATCAATAATGGGATGTAGCTGTTTGTCAATGTAGATAGACATAGGTTCAGTGACTCAACCTTTCCCCGATACTATTAGTCTCATGGGGGGGTTAGTATATATTTTGTGAACCTTAGGTAGTCCGTAAATCACGGATATGGTAGGATGATCAGCATTAAAATACTCATACAACTGCTTGTCAATCAACCCTTCTAATAGCAATTCATATATATATATATATATATATATATATATATATATATATATATATATATATATATATATATATATATATATATATATATATATATATATATATATATATATATATACACACACACACACACACACACACACACATGAGTGGACATTCCTGACCACCCTATCAACTTCATTACGTTCACAAACAACATATGTACAAGCATCATTCAGCATTGCATTCATGGCATCAACATAATCATGCTTATCCATAACTACAATCCCTCCCCGTTTGTCAGCTGGTCGTATATACAAATCTTGTCTCATAATTAAATCATTCAAAAGTTTCCATTCAGCTTTTGTCATATTAAAGTACTTCCCTTTCATTGTCCTTTCATTAAACATATTATATAGACCGTCTTCACACACCTAACTGATGATAGAAATGCACTTTGTATACATGTGAAAAATGAAGGCTCTAATCATGTTTCAAACTTTTTGGTGCTTGATGTTTTTATGCCTAATACTAGGGGTTGTGATGTGAGAACAAGTACTGAGAACTTAGAAACCAAATGGATTATTTTGCTGCATGCAACTGCTGGTAAAGAGGTAAATGAAAATGAAACCTGCTCTGAGGTCATGTGATCTCAAGCACTAATTTTGAGTTGATTACATAGAGCTGTTGTGTTGCAGTATTTAGATCTGATGAAGCATCCTTTGGTGATGCGAAAGTGATCAATGCGAAAGCACTAATCTCTTTTGTTTTACTTTTGATTTTTATATGTCTTTATGTGTTTTTTCAACATTCAACACTAAAGTGTTTGAAGCTGTCCACTTAAGCAGACTTATTTCTATTTTCAATATTTATAAAAAAAATCAAGTACTATTATACCTGTTGCACATCCATTAGAAGAAGCATTTAACAAAATGTATTCTAATGAAATCTATGATATCTTGAATAAAGGTAAGGTTGGTAAGATATATTATAATATTACAAGAGAAGACCAAGAAGCTTTAGATGACTTACAAAATGATTATGACATTTCTATAAAACAAACAGATAAAGGGGGTCCCATGGTGACCATGGATACATAATAAAACTATGGAAGACATGTTAGCAGATACCACACCATATTTTCCTATTAGTTTGATAAATATACATAGCAGGAAATCAACGATTGAAAAGTTTTTAGATGAGTTATTATATCTTAGAGATATTACTATAGAATTATATGAAAACTTGAAGATTGAGCATCCATTTCTGCCTATTATACAAGGTATACCCAAGGTGCACAAGAATCCCCTACAACCGTTGCTAAGACCTACAGCAGCAAGAGCAGGATGGTTGACCAAACCTTTCTCAATATATATTGAAAAACATCTATGGCCAATTATTAAGAATTCCCACATACTGAATTACACCCAACAGTTCTTAAAAGATTTATTTGTGCTGACAACCACATTAGAATGCAATCAGGATTTCTTGCTAGTTACCATGGATGTTTGCTCTTTATTTACTGTAATTCCTAATAAAATAGGTTTAGAGGCTACTAAGTTATATTTGAGTTCCTTCAGTGATTATAATGATAAGTCTATACAGTTTTTATGTAAATTCATTGACATTGTTCTGTTTTATAATGTGTTTGTGTTCAATAGAAAATATTATTTACAGTGCAATGGCTTAGCTATGGGCACTTTGTGTGCCAATAGCTACGCCAATGTAGTGATGGCAATATGGGAGAACCAGTATGTACTTCATACAGATAGATTGGGACCATTTATCCCATGTTATCATAATTTTATGGCTGACATCTTTTTGATATTGACAGGTACAATGAAAGAGCTTGATGAATTTACACATTATATACAAAATACTACTATACTACTAACTTCTTAAAGTTTGAAGTGAAAAATTCGAAAAGTAGTATAGAATTTTTGGATGTATTAATAGTTAAAACTACCAAGGGTGATATTAAAACAACAATATATAGGAAGCCATGCTATGGTAATACTTTACTACATCGGAGGAGCATGCACCCTAAATATACTTTTCAGAACATTATTAAAGGTCAAGGTATTAGAACATCCAGACTGAATTTTGATGATAGCAACTTTCAGGATGAATTGATGAAACTGAGGTATAATTTTCTAGCTAGCGGATATAACAAATCAGAAGCTGAACAAACTTTAGAGGAAATAATCCCATTAAGATCTACTAAGGGTAAGCCTTATTTCTCAAAGAATTCATATAAACAATAAATGACAATCATCAGTAAAGGTAGTGATAAACTTAGGTTTTTTATGTTTTACAGTACTAATGTAAATCAGATAACTAAAATCATATGGAAACACTGGGGAATATTAACCACAGACGATAAAATAAAACAAATAGTAGGTGAACATCCAACATTTAGATATAAGAACAAGATGTCCATAAAAAAATGGTTTGTCAGCACAGAGAACATTCACAGTTAGTCATGGCCTTTGTGCCAAGAGTTATTAAACCATGTGGGGAATGTAATTAGTGCATGCTCCTCCTGCATAGCCACAAAACAAGCAGCACCATAATTACCAGTTCTAAAGACTTAAACCTTGCCTGTGATATAAATAGGACCTGCTGGAGAGACAGGTATGTATCCCAGAGACTACTCCATCTATGGAACAGGATCCCCATCCTTGTGAAGCAGAATTCCTCCCTAACCCAATTCAAGTGCAACTTGGACAATTGGATGGGAAACTGGAAATTCATCCCTTGTTTGGCACCTATGTCTCTAATGGACACAGGCAACCTGTAAATGGTTCATCTCCCAGGCCCATGCTTATACTTATCAAACATATCAGAACTTGTCATAGATTTAGGATGCTTGGCTAGGCTTAAAAAGGCCCTTGTGGTCATTAGCCTAGTAAACACCTATGAACCTATAAGTCATTGATTGTAATGGACAATTCTTACATCCAGTTACATGGAGATGCTATAGATTTCAAGCAATAGGAGATTGCAATGCCATCAATATTATTTATTTGGCATATTGTACTGAATGTAGATCATTTTATGTAGGTAAAACTAATAGGAGTTTTAGGGATAGAATCAGTGAACATCTTTATAATATGAGAATTTCTAATAGTACTAATACATTGGCTAAGCATGATAAGGTGACTTCACATGAACATAATTTTAATTTTTTAGTTATAGAAACTATGTTTGCTAGTCCGAGATTAGTAACCAAACAGAATTAAATGAAACAAAATGGATCATAAAGTGTAGGCAGATGGTGTTAAGTGATTTAATGGATCCATTCCTTTAAAACCTGTATTAAAAGCTAGGATGTTATTAAATACTTATACCTGTTTTGCAAGATTCATGTATTTGTCATTATTCACTTCCTTTGTCATGATATGCTTTTCGTATCTGTAGATTATATTCTGTTTGCTTTGTATTTACATGTTGTAGATCACTAGGTTAGTATTACTAATATGTTTTTATTTAATTTTTTTTTATATATATGTTTTATAGATCAAAATTCATAGATATTTTGGTAAGCACTTTCTTGTCTAGCCTTTTAAGCATTCACCTGTCTCATTTGATTGTTTATTTATTTTTAAAGTTATAAAAAATAAAGAAAACTGCTCAGGTGCAAAACCATGCAGAAAATAGCAAGCAGCATACAATGAGTCTCTTCAGACCAAAGTCATATAAATCACACCAAACAGTATACAACAAGTCTCTTCAGACCAGGAATATAAGAATAATCCAATCCAATGAAATAAAATGCTGTTAACTTCTTTAAAACCAAATCTTTTAATAGCAGATATCTGGTAAGCGCTTTCGCCAAAGTGGCTTCTTCAAACCATAAGAGTATTAAGCAGTTCAAGACACACCTTATATACATTCCAGTACACCTTCAATTACTAATTAAGTCTAATGATGACATCATAATTAAAGCATATACATTTAAAGTGAACAATCAAATATTATTACAATACACCTATACAAGGAGTAAAGACAAAATATTTAAAGAGTTTTACTGCATAAAAATGGACATCACTTAAGCATCCTAAAGATATTATATAAATAATATCTTTAATTATTCCATCAATAAGACAATTTATTATAAAAAATAATAAAAAAATAAATCCAAAAACGATAGCCAGCGAGAGACAACCAGTAGGCACGTAATAATAATCCAGTCTTTATCGTAAAAAATAAAATAATTATTTTATTATGTGCACAGGTTAGCGCTTTCACCAGAGGCTTCTTCAGACCTTATAAACTTCCCTCCAAACAAACAATTACCTATATACTCATCATATGATCATACTTCAATTAATCAATTTACTTACTCAGCAAACACAACCTTTCCATCAGTTTAAAGTCACATTAGCATATATACAAAAATGTTAATATATTTTAAAAACTTCTTAGATCTTTTAAAATGACTTGGAGGAGGTTAGACACTCTATATGATGCAAAGCCCTACTAAAAATATATTAAAACCTCATTCATGCGGTTAAATGTTTGGGACATAAAATGTTTAACATATTCAGATACATTCATAACTTCACCTATTGGTTCCCATACCCTTTTGAAAGGTGAACTGCAGATCACACCAGCTTCATGCATATAGTCATTCTGTTGTATAATAACAATGCTATCAGTGCATCAATTTTAAACCAAAATGCATGAAATGCTCCGTGCCTGATGAACATTGCCCCAAACTCTCAATATTTATCATATCAGCCTATCATGACATCAGCTCCCTATGAAATACAATATTTCATCAAAGTTGTAATGACCCTGCTTGTCGGCATAACTGCCGATGAAATCCACTAATGTAACTGTGAGTGCGGTCCATCATTAGTATATGCTGACTTTAAACACATTCGCATGGATTTAAGGGTAGATACATATATTCTATCATTGAAAAAATGTATTTATGTAAACTTTCAAGATTAACATCTTAAGGTTAAATTCTATCATATATATGTTCTATGTACTATAAAACGAATCCTTTTAAGAAGTGTGTATATGTTTTTTTAAAAAATGCTTTTGAAAATGAATTTAACCATAAGAACGTGACATATACTGTAAAGTACAACTGATGGTACAAATGAAGATAATAATAATAACGTAAATCTCATCAATCATATAATTAAGATTGACTTACTATAACTATCTTTCCTCAAAACTAATTCTCATATCATATCATTCATATATTAAAAGTACAGATGTATATAAATTAGCCTTGTGCATTATGTAGCTCCATAGATTTTTCTTAAAAAGCTAACGACTTGTCTATACACAACAAACACCCATAAATCCATTACAAAAGCAGAAACACTGCCCAAAGCAACAATCATCCACTACAGTGTACTTAGAGACGTCAGCTCCCCACAGCAATCCTACAGTCAAGCATTTCATCAAGGAATTTACCATTCAAAATCCTATCAGCAGGGGACACAATCAAACTCTATGTACAAACTAAAGTCAAAACTGGCAAGCAGTGCGCTCTAATGTGTGCTACATTATACTTAACATAGGTTTCACTCACTCTGCATAACTAACTATAAATATTATTAGTGATGCATCATACCACCAGACCATCTGAAGACCTATCTCAGAGAAATTACTACTACTGACCTATATATCATACACTTGAACATCTGCATGTAGCATCATTCATTTAACCTTTAGGCTGACCCTTGAAATTATTACAGAACACAGACTTTACTTTTCACCTAAAAGTGAAATGCTTACCACTTATGCTTACCACTTATTACTATACTAATGATATACATGATACTACAATGCAAATAATGACTCTAATATACAAAATACAAGTGGTAAGCAAACTTTAAATGTTTCCGGAGGAGGCGAATGCCTGATATCTAAATTTGTCATTTGTATGAGAAGTGAAAACAATACGTTACTATTGTATGGTGGTAGTAACAGTGCAAGACTTGAATCAATGGACACCAATGCATTAGAACAACTAAGAGTAGTGATGGAGAAGTTGGAAATGGATTCCTTTAAATTGAAAAGATTAACCACGCAGCGCCAGCATTTTTAAGCATGTCTAAGCAAAGGCATTATTCCCAGAGGGTTGCGAGTAATGTAAATGCCGATATATGGCGAACAATATCCAGAACTGCTTGCCAAATGGCAAAAACTCAACATAGAGGTGAGCAAGAGCTATTTACACTTATTAAGAGTTTTTTAAACCAGAAGAAGATGCATTAAGAGAATCCGTATTTGAACAACAGCAAAAATTGTATGTAGATATTAATACTGAAATGGTAAATAAAGCATTGTCTATAACACTGGATACCATCATGGTTTATGAAAAACGGCTTATACAGCAGAAACGTACCAAGCTGGATAGAGACATTCAGGATTTCCAGCTGGGTAATGTCTTCACTTGGCCGAAACCTAATTTAGCAAATAGACAATATACTAACACTTTATACAGAGGGACTGCTACTCATAATAAACCTCAACAATCTTCTCAATTAATATCTGCTCATACAGATTTGACTCAGAATAGAATAGAAACAAATGAGACCCACGACAAGCTGACCAAAGACATAACAACTAAGAACAGTGAAGAAGGTACTAATAGTACCTCGACTAGTCTCCAACGTTCACCCCTAGTGACTGAACAAATACCAGTGTATGGGGATAGTGCCCCGAAAGGTACTATGAGCGACCAACAAGTGGTACAGCCTAAAGTAAGCTATCTGAATACCATTAGAACTAATTCCCACAATACTACTGACAATTCAGTGGTTTTTCATCAATTCCCCCTTCCCATTTCGGTGGAGAAGGGGGCAAGAAGGAATCGTTCAGAGAGCCGAGGACGGCAGAAGAGAAAATTATCAGTGGAGAGAGAGAGAGACCAATCATACTCTCAAGAAAATGTGGAACCAGACGAGGACTGCCTAGTCTGGAATTTGTCACATCGGATTCTGGACAGATATGAACTTAATGTGCTTAATAAAGGATTGAATTTTATTCCTACCAGCAAAATTCAACTCACTGATGCATTGACTTGATATCAAGTTATTTACCAGGCATGTTATGCTTAAGTATTTGTTTAGAAATCATGTGAGTAGGGACACATGTCCCTTTTAAAAACCAAGTCAATTTGTTCCGAACAACCATCCACTAGTAGAGGCTTTTTATAATTTAGTAGAGGAAGATGTGCACTGCTTGTACAATGAGAGAACCAAACAGGGTAACATCAGATATAGGTATAACCTTAATTATAATGAAAGGAAAGCTCTACAGAGATTACAAAAGGATCATACCATAGTCTTCAGGCCAGCAGACAAAGGGGGACCACTTGTAGTAATGGATAAATCAGAATACATACGACTGATGCAAGAGATGCTCAAAGATACACTATATTACACTATTATAAATAAAAAAGCAGTCGAGAACATACAAACAAATATAACTCACACTTTAAATGAGTTACTTAGCAATAGCATGATCACTAATGAATTAGCTAAATTCTTAGAGGTGGAACATCCATTGATACCCGAGATACAGGGAATACCCAAGGTACATAAGAATCCAGTAAATCCCCCTATGACACCTATAGTCTCTGGTAGAGGGTGGTGCACAGAAACATTTTCACTTTATATCGAGAGACAGCTCAGGCCAGTTCTGGATAAAAATAATTTGGTACTGAAAGATACAAAACAGTTTCTCATGGATTTGTATAAACATACTAGTATTACACCTATGCAAACCAATATGATGTTTGTCACTTTGGATGTTCAATCATTATTTACAATCATTCCGATTGATTTAGGTATAGAATATGTACAAAGGTATCTTACTAAACATAGTGAATATAGTGAATCTAGTATCCAACTTATAGGTATATTTTTGGAGAGTATTTTAAAAAACAATGTCTTTGTTTTCCTCACTACCATCTATGTCCAGCGCGAAGGCGTAGCTATGGGCACTTCCTGTGCCAATAGCTACGCCAATATGTTCCTAGCGCTGTGGGAGGAAGACTATTAATTTCAAGAGATCTGGTTTAAAAATCATGTGATTTTTTTACCGTCGTTTTGTAGACGACGTCTTCCTCATATGGGAAGGAGAGGAACAAAGACTAATTGAAAGTATTTCTAAAATGAATAACATGACCATATGTTTGAAATTCTCCTCGAACATTTCATACACTAGGGTTGAATATTTGGATGTATACGTCGAAAGGGTAATGGACATCTATATTAATACAGGTGTATATAGAAAGAAATGTTATAAGAATGCAATACTTCATAGACAAAGTATGCATCCACAATATGTGTTTAATAATATAGTCAAAGGGCAAGCTATGTGAATATCTCAATTAAATGCAACAGAAGAGGGATACCATGAGGAAAGCAATGAATCTCAGGAACTACGAATACCAATGTTTCATACTGTGGATAATCAACATATAATGAAAATAATCCAACAGCATTGGCGTGTATTAACCACGGATGAAGATATAAGAAAAATCATAGGGGTAAAACCAAGATATTTATTTAAGAATAAACTCAACCTCAAAAGGTTGTTGTGTCATCATATAGAAGACTTTAGAATTAATGACCACAAATGGTAGTCCATTTTCATTTATGAGAGTTTAGATTTTATACATCCAGATACAGGAATTAGGTTCATAGGTTCATAGGTTCATACTAGGCTATCTGCCCTAGGGCATTTATAAGCCTAGCCAGAGTGTGTTTGGCTTTCGCCACCGATTTTAAATTAATTTTGCTATGCCCTTTTTCGAGGTTAGTATACTGTGCCTCTGTCTAACAGTGACACAGAAGTGATACCTGGGGTAAACCTACGATCTCCCATCCACTCATCAAGATTCCTCTTGAAGAGAGTCAATGAGGGACTCTGCCTAACCTGGACTGGGATTTTATTCCAGAGTAAAGGGAGCCTCTGGGTTATGAATCTGTCCCTCCAGCATGTCCTATTTATTTCAGTGCTGAGGTTCAAGTCTCTCGAGCGCATAGCTCGATGGGATTTGGATTTTCTGAGGTGCAACATGTCCATTAATTCCGGGTTGGACATGGCTTTATACATCAGGCACAGATCGCCTCTGAGTAGGTAGTATGCCACTGAGTAGAGCTGGAGTTTCTTTAACCAGGCAGCATATGGCATCTGTTTGAGCCCTTTGATCCTCTTGGTGAGGTAATTTTGGGGTCTTTCCAGTTGCTGCAGGTGTCTGGTAAGTTACATCCCAAAAGGGGCATTGTACTCAATTATGGGCCTGATGAGGGATGAGTAAAGAGGCACGATGACCTCCCCTGATCTAGATGTGAATCCCTTCATGATTAGGTGGGCTATATAAAATGTTTTTCTAACCACTTTGGCCACGTGGTTGTCAAATGAGAGATTGCTATCAACTTGGGTCCCCGGGTCCCTAATTACTTCTTCTGTACTTAATGGATTACCACCTATGTGGTAATTTGTGGGCACTTTGTTTTTGCCAAAGGGGATGACTATACACTTTTTGGCATTTAGCTTGAGGCCATGGCTCCGGCACCAGTTGTCTGTTTCTATGAGGCCCTTTTGGAGGATGCTTGTGTTGGCTGGAGAGTCGATTATGGTGCCCAGTTTTCAGTCATCTGTGAACTTGGTCAGCCACAGTCCTTCCATGTTGGCCTGTACCTCCGAGAAATATATACCGAACAAGAGAGGTTCCAGGACTGAGCCTTGTGGGATGCCACTTGTAACTGGTTAGGAGTCTGACATGGCTCCAACAATTCTAACCATGTGGGTTCTGTCCTTGAGCCAGTTTGCAACCCTTCTAGTGATGCAGGGGTTTATATTTAAGCTGGTGAGCTTATCTATAATGCCCGAGTGGGGTATTGTATCGAAGGCTTTTGCGAGGTCCAGGTAGGCTGTTTGGACCACCTTCCCCTTGCCAATGGCCTTGGTGACAGTTTCAAAGAAATTGACCAGGTTTAAGAGGCAGGATCTGCCCTTAACAAAGCCGAACTGGGTAGGATCCAGTGTCTGTAGGTCCCCAATATCTTTATTTATGAGGTCCATGATGATCCTTTCCATAGCTTTGCAGACCAAGCTAGTCAGGCTTATGGGGCGATAGATTCCAGGATCCGTTGAGGCACCACCTTTGTGGAGAGGGACCACTGTTGCTGTACGCCACCCTTTGGGTACTCTTTGGGTACATATCCTGTAGTAAGGCTGAGATTGAACAGTAGTTTTATGTTTGGGTTTAGCTCTTCTTGGAGTTCATGTGGGACGCAGCCCGGGACACCGTCTGGTCCCATTGATGCTGTGTTTTTTGCTTTGGAGAGGGTGACTCTTACCTGAGCATCTGAGATGTCGGGGGGGGTGCAGCACTCTGCTGGGATAGATATTTGCCCTTTTGGTGGGGAGGGTGGGGGGAGTTTGCGCTGAACCTGTCAGCTAGGATGTTGGCAATGTCTGTGGGTTTGGTGTATTTTTTGTCATTTTGGACTAATTCTGAGCATATCTGGGAATTCCCACCCAGGTTCCTAACATAACTCAAGAAAGCCTTGTGATTATCTTTAGTGTCCTGTGCAATTTTTCTCTCAAAGCTGGCCTTAGATGATTTTATGAGTGCCCGTAGTTTTTTGCTAATACTGATCAGAGATGCCTTCCCTTTTTGGGATTTTGCTCTATCATGTAGTAGCTTCCTCCTTCTATTGTACAGTTTGTTTATGGCTGGGGTCCACCAGACAGGACGTCTGCCTTTGGAGGATTGGGTCTTGGTTTTATTTGGGATTGCATGATCCATGCATTCCTGAAGGTGTTCATAGAATGCGTTTATAAAGGATTCTGCGGTCTGGGCCATATTTTCCACCCCGGTTTTGAGGAGTGTGAAATTTGCTTTAGAGAAGTTTTTCACTGTGGTTTTCTGGGCAGGGGGTGGGGTCGGGGTGTGAATATCCAGTGAGATTAGTTTATGGTCTGATCTTACCAGTGAGGGATACACTTCTGGTCTGGAGCATAGAGTCCCCATGTTGGTGATGATCAGGTCCAGTATGTTTTCCCCTCTTGTGCGAGTGGTAACAAGTTGTTCCATAGCATTTGAGTTTATAAATTAGTCATCACTTCAAAGTTACAGCAGATTGTAATACAATGCATGTGGTTTATTTGGCCACCTGTCAGAAATGTTTCTCGTTCTATGCAGGTAAGACTGATAGGAAATTTCATAATAGAATTAGGGAGCATTTATATGCCATAAGAATTAATTATGAGAATAATGCATTAGCAAAACATGTAATGATGGAAGGTAAAGAACATATTTTTAGATTTAAGGTAATAGATATATATATGCCTAGGATACGTGAAGGGAACATAAGGAATGTCACAGAAAATAAAGAGGTTAACTGGATTATCAAACTTAGGGCAGATAAAGGCAGAGGCCTGAATGAAAGAGCCACAATAAAACCCATTCTTAGGCATAGAAGGGTAATGGCTAAGAAGTAGTAAAAATCCTTATTGACATCTAATTTTACAGACAGTCATGTTTTAGTATCATGTATATCATTAGTATAGTAATAAGTGGTAAGCATCTCACATTTAGGTGAAAAGTAAAGTCTGTACTCTGTAATAATTTCAAGGGTCAGCCTAAAGGTTAAATGAATGATGCTACATGCAGATGTTCAAGTGTATGATATATAGGTCAGTAGTAGTAATTTCGCTGAGACAGGTCTTCAGATGTTCTGGAGGTATGATGCATCACTAATAATATTTATAGTTAGTTATGCAGAGTGAGTGAAACCTATGTAAAGTATAATGTAGCACACATTAGAGCGCACTGCTTGCCAGTTTTGACTTTAGTTTGTACATAGAGTTTGATTGTGTCCCCTGCTGATAGGATTTTGAATGGTAAATTCCTTGATGAAATGCATGACTGTAGGATTGCTGTGGGGAGCTGACGTCTCTAAGTACACTGTAGTGGATGATTGTTGCTTTGGGCAGTGTTTCTGCTTTAGTAATGGATTTATGGGTGTTTGTTGTGTATAGACAAGTCGTTAGCTTTTTAAGAAAAATCTATGGAGCTACATAATGCACAAGGCTAATTTATATACATCTGTACTTTTAATATATGAATGATATGATATGAGAATTAGTTCTGAGGAAAGATAGTTATAGTAAGTCAATCTTAATTATATGATTGATGAGATTTACGTTATTATTATTATCTTCATTTGTACCATCAGTTGTACTTTACAGTATATGTCACGTTCTTATGGTGAAATTCATTTTCAAAAGCATTTTTTAAAAAAGCATATACACATTTCTTAAAAGGATTTGTTTTATAGTACATAGAACATATATATGATAGAATTTAACCTGAAGATGTTAATCTTGAAAGTTTACATAAATACATTTTTTCAATGATAGAATATATGTATCTACCCTTAAATCCATGCGAATGTGTTTAAAGTCAGCATATACTAATGATGGACCGCACTCACAGTTACATTAGTGGGTTTCATCGACAGTTATGCCAACAAGCAGGGTCATTACAACTTTGATGAAATATTGTATTTCATAGGGAGCTGATGTCATGATAGGCTGATATGATAAATATTGAGAGTTTGGGGCAATGTTCGTCAGGCACGGAGCATTTCATGCATTTTGGTTTAAAATCGATACACTGATAGCATTGTTATTATACAACAGAATGACTATATGTATGAAGCTGGTGTGATCTCCAGTTCACCTTTCAAATGGATATGGGAACCAATAGGTGAAGTTGTGAATGTATCTGAATATATTAAACATTTTATGTCCCAAACCTTTAACCGCATGAATGAGGTTTTAATATATTTTTAGTAGGGCTTTACATCATATAGAGTGTCTAACCTCTTCCAAGTCGTTTTAAAAGATCTAAGAAGTTTTTAAAATATATTAACATTTTTGTCTATATGCTAATGTGACTTTAAACTGATGGAAAGCTTGGGTTTGCTGAGTAAGTAAATTGATTAATTGAAGTATGATCATATAATGAGTATATAGGTAATTGTTTGTTTGGAGGGAAGTTTTTAATGTCTGAAGAAGCCTCTGGTGAAAGCGCTAACCTGTGCACATAATAAAAGAATTATTTAATTTTTTACAATAAAGACTGGATTATTATTACGTGCCTACTGGTTGTCTCTCGCTGGGTATCATTTTTGGATTTATTACTACTTATTTTCAAGACAGCAGAGAGGCATTTGCTCTTGTGGGAGTGTCAGTTTTAACTGTTACGCAAATAATAAAAACATGTTTAAAAAAACTATTTAAAATGAAACCTTCTGTTTTTAAGAGCTGGTCTTAAAGGGACCTTATAATTAAGACCAGGGTGAATATGTGCTTGCAGTCTGATAATCCAGTTAGTTTCATTTCTTTCGGTATAATTCCTTAGGTCCCCTCCCCTCAAACGAAGCGGATCTGATATAAGTGCTCCCTCACCCTGTCCTATCAGATCCATATTAGGTCAAATACCAATGCTTTGTCTAAACATGTTTTAGAAACCAACAATTCACATACTTTTAAGTTTTTAGTTTTATACATTAATACACCTAGTTAGAGGGGAGGGGACCTAAGGAATTATACCGAATTATACTGAAAGAAATGAAACTAACTGGCATTGTTCACACACCTTCACAAGGTATAATGACTTCTGAAAATGTAGTTTTATTTGCTTATTTATGGCTAAACCAGATAAATAGACTAATGCTTGCCGATCATTTCCAGCTATATCTCAGACCACAAGGGCAACTGTAAAGATTACATACAGAGGAAGCTTATGGCAGCCACTAAGCAACTTGTTTGGGCAGATGGGAAGACATCAGAGTGCCATAAGAAAACCAAATGGGTGGGGAGAGTGCACAGAAATCTCTCGCAAGTTGCTCAGTATTCTTGAACACACTTCTCTGCAAACCTTTTTCACAATGCAACACAGCCATTTTCTACCTTTACGTTTCTCGTTGTCTGCCCCTCATCACTACCATTTTGTATGTGATTCTGAAATTGCGGTATCCTTGCAGTACCTTTATGAGTACAACTGTTTCTGAAACTACTTTCTTGTTTTACCCATGTGGAGTAATTTTTCTATCCATCTCTGCCTCTGTCGAATCAACATACACGCCTTGTGTTT
This sequence comes from Protopterus annectens, assembly GCF_019279795.1. Taxonomy (NCBI): domain Eukaryota; kingdom Metazoa; phylum Chordata; order Ceratodontiformes; family Protopteridae; genus Protopterus; species Protopterus annectens. The sequence continues at coordinate 66,255,847 of NC_056726.1, read as the reverse complement.
CACTTCACCTAGACTACTTTGCTTCAAGTGTTTCATGTAATACCATTGATCTGGTAAGTTTCTGTCATAAGTCATGATGATTTGAAGTTACCTCACATTACAGTATATGTTCAGTTTTTCTTCTTTTTATTGCTTTTTTTTGTGCTTACTAGAATTTGTTTTCATACTGCCTGAGGCTGATTATTCCTCGGTTATTTTTTCATAATTCTGTTTATTAAGAACCTCCTGTAGATCTCATATCAGCAACAGAAGCATAAAAAAACACTGTACCACTTTCATTCTTCATATTAAACATGGTCTTACTATCTTCTGCAATAGTGGCTAGAGCGATACACAAAAGCAAATAGTTAACACAACTTCAGATTTGGGTTGAAAACCCTATTGAGTACTCAGCAACAGTAATTAACTACTATGGGATAATGAGCAGCTAACAAAGCGAGTCATACCAGTGTCACAAAATTGCAGTATTAATACTACTAGCCACTAGTGCAGTGAATGGGATAAAATGGAGTTCACACCATTGGCAAGATTCCTAACTACTGCAGAAGCAAAACTTCTGGTAGGAAAATGCCTTGCACTTTGCTGTAATGTCTGTTTGGAAAGTCTTGTGGGTCATGTAACACATAATGCCACTGCCATAGCCTAGTGTTAGGCCCCCTGTAGGATCGGGGAACTATTCAGCCAAATAGGTCCAATTGGCCTAAGGCTGGCCCTGGGATAGTCTGTTGAAAAGTTGCTAGGTAGTCTGCACAGCTTAGAAGAAGAAGAAGAAGGTAATCAAAGTACAGAGTCACGGTAATGGTAGTATGAGGGAATTAATAAAGAAGTAGAGAGAACTGGACCAAAGGTGGAATTTTGACAACTACTGGAGGAGGTGTGGCACCAAAGAAAGTGTGTTGCCAATTTCTTACTGAAAAGACCTTTCATGTGTGTAATTAATGAATCTTTTCAAGCAGTTGTCATTAACCTGGAAGAGTTGTTGTATCAGTTGCTTCATGAGATATGGATGATCCACAGAAGGAAAGTTTTTTCTTTAAGTCTACAAACAAATCCCTGTAAGGGGAACCATTGCTATTATTAGAGAGGAGTTAGTGACAAGGGAAAGGACTGTAGATGTGTTATAAATAGGCAAAAGCATGTTGTTCTAGAAAGTGTAGGTGGCTATTATGTAGAAGCTGAATCATCTGTTTGTTTGTTTGTTTGTTTGTATAATAAGCATTACAGAATTGTATTTACTGAGGAGAGAACAATAGTGGGAGGTTGTCAAATTGGTTAGGACAGGAAATTTTAAGAAAGGCTATAGTAGTGTTTTTTTTTTTCCATTCTGTGTACTATGTCTAGTAAGACTGATTTATTATGTAAGTGAATACCTCAGAGATCAAGTTTTGAGATTTCTTGAGAAATATGGGAATGAGCTAGAACAAGGTAGTGAAAGACTTGCTGTGTATTTTGATTAGCAGATCATGAACTACTGTAGGAGGGACAGGGCTAAATTCAGAAGTAAGACAAGAGAAGCCCATGTTTATGATTTTATTGGAAATTGTGCTTTGTGTGTAATGTTAATAGGCAGTTGGACTGTGAAAAAAGCTCTTTAAATTGTTTTCCTGTTAGCAGTAGAAGAGGAATCATTTTATTGATTTGTACGGACATGTTGGTTTAATGGTGTAATGGCTTCATTATGAATAAGACATTTCTTAATCTCAGACAAGGATGATTTGGAGTTTCCCAGAACACTTGCTACAGTAGGTAGATTTGACTTCTGTGATATTTATCCTGTGAGTTATAACACCTATAGTGTGGTAGTAGATTGTACATCCATTTACAGCCATCCATACTGATCATGTTTTGTTTGTGATTTGTAGTTTCAGTTTGATGCCTGGGTTAATGCAGACAGTGTAACCCCTTTATTTGATGTTTTGTGATAAAGATAAAGTCTATTTTTAGAATAGTATAAGGGTTGGTAATAGGATAGGGTGTTGATACAGTATAGATTGTGGAGAGTGAAAATTAGGAAATTTGTTTTTGAGAGAGGAACTATATAGCTAGTAGGGGAAGTTAAGTTGTTTCAGTTTACCATAGGGAGATGACAGCCCAGTGATCAGGTAGTAAGCTTGGTAGTACCACAGTGGAGAGATATCTGTGTGAAATATTGATTAGCAGGAGGTGCGATACAGTGCTTTTAGAAGGGAAGGCCTTGGGTATATTGGTTTAATGACCAAGATGAAATGATTGAAAAGATTAATAATGTGATCAAGATTTCTTTCCTTAGAGGCCCTAGCCAGTCTGGGTTGAAGTTACCTAACAGAATAAAATTTCTTTATGGATCCATGAGATAAGGATGTCTATAACAGTTTTAACTTTGGTAAGGGAGAAGATGGGTGAAAATATAAGAAGAGGCAATATAAGTGTTAATTGTACTGCCTAGGGTAATTTCAGCTATGACCTTGTTAAGGTCTATGGAAATGTTCAGCTTCAGCTATGCTGGTTTAATTTTGTGATGTATGGGCCAAGACATAAACATCTCCTATTGTTTGCCAAGGGAGGTTGTAGATATGCAAGATGTGTAGGTTATTTATACATATGGAAAGGACAACAGTGTCTTTTAACTGTGTTCCTCCATACAAAGATGCAGATATTTCTGAAGGATAACCTAAATCTCTTAGATTTCACAGTTTGTTTACTATTCATTGAGAGATAAGACACTTTATATGGAAAAGTTTTTGGAGTATATGTTTAATGTCTTAGATGCAGAGGGATATCTTCTATATCAGCAGTCAGTTAGCAGATTTTAGAGAGTTGTATAAAAGTAGTGCAAAAAGGTGACAGTTTGAGATGATTAGTGTGCAGACTGCAGTGATATAAATATTTGAAAGAATAGGAGGTAACCTGATGATTTTGTATGCATTTTAATCTGAAGTGCATAATAATATGACACTTCTATTCGAGGGACTGTGCACACTATGTTAACATAATACCTGAAGAGGAAAAAAAAGTTGTGGAAGTCCAAAAATAACTTCAAATCTTTATTTAACTATTTGGCCACTGTCATGTCACTTGACCATTAGATTATGCCGTGTAAGCTAGTTACTTTGTATCCTTAGCTTCTTGTTTGCATTCTTTGCATGTATGAAAAACCTGTTTAACTGTGTGCCTCTTTGTTAATTGTTGCGTACCAGCCATAAACTGATAGCTCTCTGTGACAATTGGCTTAAGGGTGGAAAGTCTGTTATGCTGCGCTTGGCTTTGCTCCCCTACCTTACCTTCAACACCCATCGATTTCACTTTACTCTACCATTATACTTCCCACATATACCCGTCACTCTTGACACCTCACTCCCTTTACCTTCACAAACAACCTTACTACTATCAAAGAAGCATTCCTTGTTCTATTCTCCCCTTCTCTACTTCCATCTAACATTTACTATCATTCTCAACTGCCATTCTCCCTCCCATGCTGCTTTCCAGCATATCTTCTCTGACACAGAATCCCCCTCACCAACTGTACTTGTATTTCTTTCCTAAGGAAAAGCTCCCTTATCCATTCATCCCTGCAATCTTCTCTCATATACTACAATCAGATTAATATTTTGTCTTATCTTTTCCTCTATAATATCTCCCTGCATTTTTCGGTACTTACGTATTATCGTAACCACATTCCAACTGTGTTTTCACAGTCCATTCTTTTCATGAACACTTAATTTTCTCCTCCACGTATTATCGCAACCCCATTAAACAGTACTTGCACAGTCCATTCTTATCCTGAACAGTTAATTTTCTGCTCTAAATACTTTGCAGTGTATATTATTAAACATGTCTGTTGAAATATTACAAAGAAAACCGTGGCATAGTATGTCATTAAACTGTTTCTTCTATGGATTTCTCAAGCAGATTCCAAGGGCATGTCCACAGGGCGGTTTACTCATGAGCAGTACATTATGTGGTCTAAAAAGTTTAACATGTACATTATTGTACAAATATAAATACAAACATTAAAAGGAAAGCCGTGAATTGGTGTTGCATTACAACACTTCTTGTACGGGTGTCCGGGGGCATTTCCATGGGGAACCACAGTCGTAATGGTCATGGTGAATGCATTCCTGCCTGGCAGAGAAATACCCAAAGGGCGCTTCCTGAAAGGGGGTGGCATGGCTGCAGGGGTTTCGGTTATATATCTGCATTTAAAAATCAAGGGACGGTTTATAAATATGAATGTAGTTCACTTGCAAAGTGAACTGAACAACATTTTTTTTTACCGGCATGTATTCTGTGAATATCGCAACTTAAATGCAAAAGCACAGACCCTTGATAAGTATCACAACTGGTCCTTGGTTTACTTTTCCGTGAAAAACAACTACTTTTTCACATTTATTGGTGAACTTCTTTTCAAAATGTGTGCGAACTATATATAACATATTGAGACAAGAAAGGGTTTGCACTGACCATGGAATGCGGTTGCGATAACACGTAAGTACCCATTTTTCTTATCTCTCCTTACTGCTTATACCCCTCTACCCTCACTCTCTCTCTGCATCCATACACAATTAAATCAGTACTATTTTCTTGCTACCCTTACTTACCATACCTATTCTACACTAACAGGCTCCATATAAATTGCTCTTCATTCATATCAGTATTACCCTTTACCTGCCCATCAGTCCCTACCTCTGCCTATCGATCCTTATAACTACCTATTATTTCTACCTATCATCTCATTATTCTCTACTCCCTGTAAATGCACCCCGCCACACTCCTCCCATCACATGCCATCACCTATCTGTACATCCTCCTAAATCCTAAACACGCCACCACTTCTTCTATTACTAACACTTCTCACTACACTCACACTCCCAACCAGCTATCCCAAGTCTGTGTCTTATTGTTACGTACTTACACCCTGCCACACAGCACTTAAACCAGAATACAACACCCTTCTCTAATGCCTCGGCTAGGCTACTGAATGTCAGTTACATTGGTGACCAAAAATACTAGCAAGCAGCACATGCTCCACCATGATCCAAAATTCTCTATAAACTGAAGCCCAAATATAAGCGACTCTTTAATTTATTAATAACCGGATAAAAATGCTGGGAGAAGATATACATTCCAGTTCTGTACCTACTCATCTAACCCCACACCCCATTAAGTCAACCTACACACATTCTGAAACAGCAACACAGGCTACATCTTCAACCACCTAGGACTTAAAATACTACACAGTAACCTAGGAAATAGCTATAAGAAAATCACAAGTTTATGCCTGCCCTATGCTCCCCTGATCTCTTCATAGCCAAAGAAACCTGGTTAAACCCATTTATCAAAGATACAGAAATACATTATAATATACTCAGACTACATTGATCCAACAAAAAAAGCTGGTGAAGTTGCTGTTTTTTTTTTATTTTTACAGAAATGTTTTATATCTCTTCACTTACAAGGATACTATACCCACTTTCAACAATACTGAACATCTCACTTCTAAAACTGAATACTCACAAATCTCTAGCCATCCTAAGTTTATACATACAACCTGGTAAGAATAGTCCCATCCTATAAGATATCCTGACCTGGATCTTGGCGAACATAAGACTGGAAATAGTCTTGCTAGGAGATGTTAACACAGACTAATAAAAGATAGTCCAAGAATAACCAACAAATTAAATTCAGCTATATGACTTCCCTCAGTTCATCTATTCATAGATTCATAGATTGTTACTAAGCTTGTAACCCTGGAGGTTTTTCTAAGCCTAGACAAGTTTTCCCCAAAAAATAACGATGTCCTGTATCCAAATAGGACATTGAGGGCCATGCATTTTTAAGCTACTTCTGTCCATAAGGGACATGGGTGCCAGGCCCAGAATAAATTTACTATTCCCTATCCATTGGTCTAGGTTGCACTTAAACTGGGTAACAGAGGAACTCAGCTTCACATGGATAGGAAGACTGTTCCATAGGAGGAGCAGAATCTGGGACACATATCTGTCTCTCCAACATGTTCTGTTTAAGTCACAAACAAAACTCAGGTCCCTAAACCTTGTATTTCTGATACTGTTTACTTACTAATATGCAGGAGATTCATGATTCATAAGTGCAGGGTTTGTGGATGCCTTGTAAGCCAGGAATAGATCACCCCTCAGCAATCTATAGGACACTGCATAGAGGGAAAGGGCATTAAGGGACTCTGCATAAGGCAGTTTTTTCATGCCTTGTATTCTTTTGTAAGGAACATCTGAAGTCTCTCTAGTTGCTGCATATGCCTGCTCTGGTACATTCCAAAGGAAGCATTGCACTCTGTGATTGGTCTGATAATGGCAGAGTACAGTGGGATAATGACCTTTGGACCTAGATGCCATGCTCTTACTTATAAGTTGTGCAATATAAACAGATGTTTTTCACCACTGTGACCATGTGGTGGTCAAAGGTAAGGATACTGTCTACATGTGTACCCAGATCCCTAACCACTGAGTTAAGTCTTAGGGGCGTATTATCAGCATGGTAATTAGCTGGGATGGCTGACTTCAAAAATGGTACAATTATGCATTTCTTAGCATTGAGTTTAAGACCATGGCTTTGGCACCATTTATTAGTCAGAGATAGACCTTCTTTTAGAATGTTAGTGTCTGCAAGGGAGTTGATGATAACTGCCAGCCTGCAGTCATCTGCAGACTTAGTCAGCCATAAACCTTCAGTAAGACTACAGCACTGACATGGACTGCAACCTTTTCTTTTCAGTGACATTGTTTTATTTTTTCACTTAAATGGAAAGCTTTCTACAGTATAAAATTTATACAGTTTGTTGCCTTTCACTTGGGTCGGAGGGGAACATTTCTATGTGCATAGTTTCATAGGTACCTACTAAGGTATTGATCGGTGAGCATCTTTAGTAGACTGCCATGCACTCAGAATGAGTTTCTAAGCTCAGTTGTTTAGTACCAAGGCCCCTGTATTTTGCAGAAGTCTTGTATAACTCCAAGTCAGACAATTGTTTACTATCATGCAAAAACCCTTTGTATAGTAAGTATGAATAACCATAACCCTGGAGCAGGACAAGGGTACCACACCATTTGTGATCTTACAACTCCTCATCCATGCATCCAAGTTATTTGTGAACAAAGTAAGAGTTATACTTACCTTCACATAGATAATAAGATGGTTCCACAGAAGTGGGATTCTCTGTGAGACATACTTATCCCTCCAGTATGTTCTATTTACGTGACAACAGAGAATGAGTTGTATTGAACATGTGTTTCTGTGACTATTGGACTTATGGCTCGCAGAAGGTTTGACAGATGGGATTGGAAGAGCTGAGAGCTCCCTTGAGCTGCATGGAGGACACTCAGAAAAGGGACAGACCCCTAACGCAGTCAGAGGAGCTTTTGTGATTTAGTCCCTTGATTTTCTGAGTGAGAAAATGTTGTGGTCACTTAAACTGCATCAGGTGTTTGGACATGTACATGATGAATGGAGCATTATATTCAATGGATGGCTTAATGATTGCAGTGTACATTGAAGTGTTCATGTCTGTATATTTGGATGCCATATTCTTGTTAATAAACTGTGCCATAAAGAAGGAATTCCTAACAATAGCTGACGCATTATGGTCAAACAACAGCTCATTGTCTACTTATGTTCCTAGATCTCTGACTACTTGGTAAATTTTTGGAGGAGTGTTCTCATTGTGATAGTTGCATGGGACATCTTGCCCAAGGATATAATTTTGCTTATTTTGGTGTTAGTTTTAGGCAATGATTTTGGTACCAGTTGCTTTTTGTAAGAAGCCTTCTTGAAGGATCTTGGTGTCTTCTGAAGAGTTTATCATAGCAATCCGTTTGCAGTGATCAATATATTTTGTCAGCCATGAACCATTAACATTTGCCTTGACTTCTGAGAAGTAGATGCCAAAAAAGGATTGGTTTGAAGACTGTTTCCTGGGGTACTCCTCTAGTGGCAGGTTTCTTGGTGGAGACAGCTTGATCTACTGTAATTTCTTTTGTTTTGCTAAACAGGCAGTTTGCTATCTAATGAGATACATAGGGTTTTATATTTAGCTTAACTATGCCTGAATGGGGGATTGTGTTGAATCCCTTTGTGAGATGCTGATATGCAGTGTGAACAGTTTTTCCCTCATCCATTGCATCAGTGACTTTCTTGAAGAAGTCTATCACATTCAGTATGCAGGATCTGCCTTTGGCAAAACTATCAATAGTTTGTATCTGTGTCTTTGTTTATTAATTCCATAATGGTCCTTTGCATAGCCTTACAGATGAAGCTGGTCAGGTTTATGAGTATAATTACCTGAATTGTTTGACTATCCACCTTTGTGATAGCAGTTGACTGTTGCAGGCCTCTATTCATTTGGTGCACAGCCTGTTTGCACACTACTGTTGAATAGCCTCTGTTGGAGTTTTGACAGGTCATGTTTCAGGCTGACCAATAAGCATTTTTATAAGTTATCCAGCTAAATAGAAGCAGTGTTCATAGCCTTGAATAGTGCCTTGAGGACTTGCTATTAGAAGGCTTCAGGGAGAGTTACAGATGATGATAAGAGATGTGGGCAACAGGCAAGAAAGGGATGAAGTTGGAGCTAAATTTATCTGCTAGTAGATTATCTATGTCTTCAGGCTTAGAATATGTGATCTCATTTTCTATTAGATCAAGATGCCTTCTAAATAACATGAAACATGACCTATCAGGGCCTCTGGAATTACTATTTAACTGTAGCCACCAAACATGCTCCATGCCTCATGAATGGAGAAAGGCAACAGTCATCCCTCTGCACAAAGGTGGGCCATCTACAGACCCTGGAAACTACAGACCCATAAGTGTCATTAGTTTTATATGTAAAGCCATGGAAAGAATTATCATGGACATGATCAATAGACAGATGGTAACCTCCAGACACTGGACCCAACCCAGTTTGGTTTCATCAACGGCACATCATGCCTACTCAAACTGGTGGACTTCTTTGAGAAGGTCACCAAAGCAATGGATAAGGGCAAAATCATTCACACTGCCTACCTTGACCTGGCCAAGTCATTTGACATAATAGCCCACATGGTCATTGTTGACAAACTCAAGAGGTTAATTACAAACCCGTATGTCAAACAGTGGATAGCCAACTGGCTCACAGACAGGACCCAGGAAGTTAAAATTGGGAAGTCCACCTCCACAAAGAGGCCAGTCACAAGTGGAATCCCTCAGGCATCAGTCCTTGGACTTCTCTTTTTTAGCATTTACTTCTCAGAAGTCAAAGCCAGTTTCAGTCGTCTCTGGCTGACTAAATTTGCAGATGATTGCAAATTAAGAGTCATTGAATCTCACATTGACACAAATGTTCTCCAGGAGGGACTGACACAGACAAGTAATTGGTGTCAGAGCCATGGACTAAAACTAAATGCCAAAAAAATGCATAATAGTATCCTTTGGGAAGTCATCCATCCCTGGTAACTATCACACTGACAACACACCCATTAGAATTGACCCAGTAGTCAGAGACTTAGGGACAAACATAGATTGTAATCTAACCTTTGATCATCACGTGTCTACAGTAGTGAGGAAATCATTCCATGTTGCGGAACTTATAAACAAAGGTATGGCATCGAAGTCCAAGGAAGTCATTGTTCCACTATATTCGGCATTCATCAAACCTATCAGTGAGTACAGTGCCCCCTTTGTTTATGTACCTAACCAGGCATATCAAACAACTGGAATGTCCACAGAGGTTCCTCACTAAAAGAATACAGGGCATAAGTAATATGTCCTATGCAGACTGCCTCAAGGCTCTAGCCCTGAATTCTGTCTCCTACAGGCTTTTGAGGGGGAATCTATACCTGGCACACAGGGCATTGTCAGACTCCACTCTGATGGACCTCCTGCATATCCACAAAACAAAGAGTACCAGAATTACCCATTCTGAAAACTTAAACCTTGCCTGTGATATAAATAGGGCCTGCTGGAGAAATAGGTATGTATCCCAGAGAGAACCCCATCTCCATCTTCTACCCCATGGAACAGGCTCCCCATCCATGCAAAGCAGAGTTCCTCCCTAACCCAGTTCAAGTGGAACTTGGACAATTGGATGAGAAACTGGAAATCCATCCCTGGTTTGACACGCATGTCTCTAATGCAAACAGGTAAATTGTAAATGGTTCATCTCTCAGGCCCATGCTTACACTTATCAAGGGTATCAGAACTTGTCAGAGATTTGGGATGCATGTCTAGGTTTAAAAAGGTCCTTGTGGTCATTAGCCTAGTAAACACCTATGAACCTATGAACCTTTCAAGCAATTTTGAACATTATTTCTCAGATTTCTGACATATATATAAGAAAGACTTTGTGATTTGTCTTTTGCCTGAGTGGCTATTTTATCTTGTATCTAGCTTTGTTTGATTTAATCAGGGTACAACATTCTCTGTTAGCCTTAGCAAGAGCATTTTTGACATCTTCAGAATTAGATTTATTTTTATGTGCAATGAGCTTTTTCTTTGCAGAGCTTGTTTATATTAGGGTTCCATCATAAGGTTTAGTCTTAAACTTGTATTTGTTTTGAAGGAGAACAGACATTTCTATTCTGCCAGGTCATCATTCATCTTTAATAGATTTGCCTTGGTGTAATCTCTGAACAGCAATTTATTGGAGGATGATTCTGACTTTAGTCTTATGGTGAATATGACTAATTCATGATCTGGTCTGTCTAGTGTGGGTGTTACAACTGGTGGGGAACAGATCTGTACCATATTGGTAAGAATCAAGTCTCAAGATTTTGCTGTCCTTTGTTGGGCTACGGACTAGCTGATCCAGTGAATTGGTATTTATGAAGTCCAGAAATATCTGGGCATACATGTTTGGGGAACTATACATTTCCCAGTTAATGGTGGAGAAGCTGATGCTCCCAAAGTGAATGGTGTTTGGCCGAATGCTTAGGGCTTCCATATTTGATAGTTAAGAGTCATGAGTTAAGTGTCAATGGGATCTACAATGTGATATGTTTTTTTTTTTTTATGGCAAGTAGGACATGAAGAAGTTCCATGTCATTCCTTGTTAAATCTGGAGACATAATTCTGTCTTACAAATAAAGACACCCCATCTCCATTACTGCCTTCATCTGGTGTGGTAGGTCTGAGTGCATGGTAGATGTTCAAATCTTGCACTTGCGGGGTGCAGTTAATAATACTGAAACAAGTCTCTATGATGATACATATATTGATGCATTCTAGAATAAAGAGTGCCTTTACACAATGTAGTCTTCTGTTTAGGCCTCTAGCATTGAGAAGTAATATCTTCTTGTTTTCTGAATTTAGTTTTGCTGTGTTGCAACCTCTTGTAGACTGACTTTGCCTAAAAAAGAAACAATATGGGGGGAAAAGGGTTTTGCCAATATATGAAAGCCTTGGATGGATTGACAGGTGTAAGCCATCCCTGGCAAATCAGTTAGGACTGTCTACCTTTTCCTCTTATGCAGATATATATTGTATTCCCTTTGAATGATACCAAAGGTTAATGTGGCATCATTCTAGGTAAACGCATATTGCTGGTCAGGACTAGGTTTATACCTGCTTTGGACACATATTATGAGAGTTCCATCATGTTTCTTTTCATATAGTCCAAGGACATATACCTCTTGTTGTTTACTCCTATGTGTACTGTGACTGAGTCATATGTGTACTTGTGGAACAAGGTCATGAATATATGCATTATGTGTCAAAGCTGTCTTAGCTCAGCCTGATGAGTGGTACATCAGAGTATCTCACAATGGGATTTCCTAAGACTAGGTTGTTTGGTTGCATGGACGTTTGCCTTATGGGATTACAAGTTGGGACACCTTGAGCTATTGGTGCATACTTTGCGATGGATGCTGCTTGAGTTAAGTGTTTTCGAGGTTGCTGAGGGGAATTGTAGCTATGTTTTCAACTGAGAGACCTTTGATGTTTAATATATTGCATTTAAAAGCCTCAACATATGTCGATTTGTATGTTTGGTCAGTGCTGTGTATAGTGGGTGTAGTATGGTATTTTGTCTTTCTGATAACCTGTTTGGAATTAATAGTGTCTGTATGTGAGAGCCTTTCCTCCAGTGATATTGTGTAACTAAATCTCTCACACACTGTATCAGTTTGCCTAAGAATTAGGTGGTTGTCAGTAAACATGAGGCAAATACTACATTGTTTCAGGTTTCCCATTTCCACCGAACTATTTACAGATATAGTGGGAAAGTACATTCCATGTTTCCAGATGCTTATTGTGTGATCTACAAGGAAGTACAAGAATGGTTTACAAATAACTTGCTTGGGTGCTGTATGAGAAAAGACTACTGCCTAGGTCTACACTTGTGGGGTGGTGCTCTTACACAAACTATTTGTTTATTGTGCAATTAAGGACTAAAGAGAATTCATAGGCTGGTTTCATAGGGATAACTGAGATTCTAAGTATCTGCATCAATACAAGACATCATCAACTGCTGCTGCATGATGCAAATGTGAAATCCTTATAGATACAGAGAAAATCAACAAAGCAAAAAAGGTTACCTGGCCAATCACAATGGCGCATTCTTAGTTTATTTCAGTGAATTTTAAGAACAGACAAGACCAGGCTACCCTCTGCTCCCACTGGAGTGTAGACCAATCTTTATCACTTAAAGAGGCAAAAACGTTCAGGGATCTCAGACAGTGGCCCTGTAAAATATCACAGCACTTTAAAATATCAATAAGAAGTGCAATTCAGCAAAGTGCTTATTTACTTTGGATGAGGCTGAAAATCAGCAAAAGGACTCTTTCAAATGGCAAGATTGACAAGTCTTGCTGAACGCAGTGTATGTATACAATATATTGATTTAACTTTCTTTTTATTAGTTACACTATTTGTGCTACTATGGCGTGAAGTTTTTAAAGCATGTTGTGGTTTCATCCTGCAGTGATTGTTAAGGAATTCAAAAAATGTTTAGCAGTACCATTACGCAACTTTGTTTCTTTTTATTTCCTTTTCACTTTAAGTATAGGTAGATTTTCAATATTGTAATGGCTTTAGTGATGCAGTGGTAGTATGACAGAATTAAGCTCAATCGGCCACTAATATCTTACACAGGTATACACAAGATGTGGCACCTTTTGGTTTGACTGAGTCATGCTACTACCTCATGGACACTCCCAGGCTATGCACCCGTAAATGCATTTCTCCTCCAGGTAGCAAAAGCCACTACACACTTATTGGAACAGATGCACGCCTGTGCTATGGTGTGATTCATGGGGCTCAACTCAGCTTCATTTGCATGATAACATTTATAAATCAGACCCAGTTTATGCCAGTAGACTTAAGCCTACCATTTTCAACTGCACTAAGCCACTGTTGTCTTTGTCATTCTTGGTATAGTGTGAACAAACGGAAAGGAATATGCATAAACTAGTATAACATCACAACAATTTGAAAAATTAAGGAAGTCCTACTGGCCAGAAGCAGTTTTATTGCACTAAGACATGAAAAATCATAATATTTTGCATCTTTATGAATGACATCACTGGGAATGTATCAGATGATATGTTTACTGCTGTCTGAATATGTTCAGGTGTTGTCCGGCCTTAAATTATATAGGTAATGGTTACTGGAAGGAAGAGCAGGAACCTAGAAGGGTAATGCTGCACCTTAAAATACTCAGAAACACACCATAACATACAGCACTTATACACATAACACTTCATAGCTAAGTACCAATTGAAATGACTTACACAGAATAGGTTATTCCTCAATCAATACACTTAAGTCATCTGTATTAGTAAACTCTTAGTAGGTGGCTAGATGAATTGTGGGACAAAATATTTGCCTGACATACGGGGTTTCATACTACTGCCATCAGCTGGCTACCATCACTTTCATCACTAGTGGAAGAACAATAGCATTACCTGCACTGCTGTCATGGGTCAAATGTACACCAGAATGGCTTATGATCACATATAGTAAGCATCCTGTGTGCAGTAGCAGGGTCATATGGTGGGGAACCCCCAAACTCGTCCAAGCAATGAAGACAAGCTTTCATCAGACCAAACATTCGTTCAATGACAATCAGTATCTAGGAGAGGAGAGTATGATCTTCAACAACCCCCCTTGGTTACAACTGCTGTCATTAGCCAATGTTTTAAAACACTTTTATCATTATGTATTTGAATATGTTGTAATAATGTTCATAACACAAATATACTACAAATATGATTTTGAAAAAAGTGTGATCAGTTAATACTGATAGATAAGGAAATAAATAAATAAATAACTTCAAGAAATATTTGTCTGTTGAGGGGAGATTGATACCTGGCATACACGGCATTATCAGACCTCACTCTGATGGACCTCCTGCATATCCACAAAACAAACAGCACCACAATTACCCATTTTAAAGATATAAACCTTGCCTGTGATATAAATGGGCCCTGCTGGAAAGAGAGGTATGTATCCCAGAGACTACCCCTTCTCTGGAACAGGCTCCCCATCCACGTGAAGTAGAGTGCCTCCCTAACGCAATTCGAGTGTAACTCAGACAATTGGCTGGGGAACAGGAAATTCATCCCTTGTTTGACAGCTACATTGTTAATGGACACAGGCAGCCTGTAAATGGTTAATCTCCATGGCCTCTGCCTGTAAATGTTTAACCTCCCAAACCCCTGCTTACACTTACCAAGGGTACCAGAACTTGTCAGAGACTTGGGATTCATGGCTAGGCTTAAAAAGACCCTTGTGATTATTAGTCTAGTAAACACCTATGAAATTATGACAGGTTAATGTAATGACTACTTACACTGTGAGCAGGTCTTTCAGAATCTTTACCCCAGTTTAAGCCTGTTTATAGACAGGCCTTACACCAAAGTAAGTCACTTACACTGAGAGCACATCTTTCTGAATCATGGCAGAATACACTGGGAGCAACTCATTTGAAATCTGGCCCTTCTTAATTTCTTTAAGACCTCTAGAAGTCAAGGGAAATGTTTGATTTTCTTACTAACCTTTACTTTCTGAAAGAATAAGAACTTTTTAACTAAACCAAGTTGTTCAAGTTAAAATAAAGGAAATAACCCGACTTTTGACACCAGATCATACTTCACAGCCTGTTAATGAAAGAAATCTGGACAAAGCTAAAAATTATGGGGGGGGGGGGGCAAAGAACCAGAAAAAAAGGACACTTTTTAAATATTGCTGTTGTAACTTTAAAGGTTGGTAGGATGACAGTTTTTGCATTAGTGTGAATTTTCGGAATGGTATAAAGTCTGAATCTTAAATGTCTGTCGTTATTTAATGACTTTAATCTTCAATGAATTGCCAGAAAATCATATTTTTTTTGTGATGAACAGACTGAAAATATGAGGCCAAAAGCTGGACATTGCACACAAATCTGGAGAGTTGAGAGGTATGCACAAGACAGTTGAATGACACTTAGAATGTCAAACCAAAAAGATCACCAACTTCCAGTCATGGAGAATTATTTTCTCCCTGTTCTACAAGTTTGTGTGATATCAGTGTGTGTGTGTGTGTGTGTGTGTGTGTGGCTGTGTGTGTGTGTGTGTGTGTGTGTGTGTGTGTGTGTGTGTGTGTGTGTGTGTGTGTGTGTGTGTGTGCGAGTGCTTGTGTCTCTCTTGCTTTTATGTTTTGTACCCTTGGGAGAGTGGCTGTTTTAGCTACTGACTTCCCAAGGATTCAGATGTTTTGGGGTTGAACAATCATGAACTGATCAAATGAGATATGATTATTTATAATAAACACAACATGGGATTCATCCTTCAGGCTGATGTATTAAAATAAATTAATTAAATCTTTTGCATAAATTACTCCATTACAAATGTAAGGGTTTCACAATCCATATTAATCAAATCTCACTACCCCTTTGAACAATCCCCTAATAGTTTATTATATAATTCTTTTGACCTGCCATTAAAGAGAAATGCAATTCTGTTAACATGTATCCTTCAACTTAATAGAAAAGAAATAGTAGTCCACAAAAATTACGCAATCACTTTCCCAGATTTAAGAGAAAAGAAATAATAATTTCTTAAAATATGCAATCAGCTTTGTAGTTATTTATAGAAAGTGTACTTATTAATAATGTAACACTAGCCCAGTGAATATCTTACATTAAAACTTAAGGTAATTTTTAAACAGTTAAAATATCATTGAAAACTTTGTAATGAAAAAAAATCTCTTCTTAAATTAGATTCTTAAAACTGAATATCAAGTCTTCAGTCCGGATTCACGAAGGCTTGCACGGAGTCTAAGAGTAGTGTAAGACTCCATGCAGCCTTCGCGATCCAGGAACAGCCCAAAGTCCGTGTAAGAGTCAAGCTAAAACGGCTCTTACACGGAGTGGGCGTGGATAAGCTAATCACCTCACTTGCAGCCGAATAGCATGCAAATGAGGATGATTAGCGATCCAGGAAGCCCAGAACAGCCCGTGTAAGAGCCGTTTTAGCTGCAGAAATGTACTCAGTTGACAACTGAGTACGTTTCTGCAAAAACGGCAATGGAGCCATGTCAGCTCCAAATAAAGGGTGCATATGTGTCAGGCAGCATGCCAATGGCCAAATATGTGGCCATTGGCAAGGAAACCTGATGCAAATATATGAAAAATATATATATATTTTTTCGGCGATTGCCGATGTTTAAACCCAGCGCAGCCCCGCGCAAATGGGCTGCGCTGCATAGAACATAAAAACGAAGGTTTTAAACCCACAAATGTGGGTTTTATGCAATACATGGAATGTCAATGCAGGGACCAGCAGACCAAAACCAACATGGCCACCGTGTAGTGGTTGCCAAGGGGGGAAGCTGAGTTTAAGAGATGTAACTAAGCATTAGTAGGCAATCTGATGCAAATGAGTGTAAGGATACTGAATTCCACTGTCACATAGCAAATGAGCACATTCTGAGTAGTGTAAGAATTACATAAGGGGGAGGAACAGAGTAGGAGATAGGTGACATCACAGGGGGGAATGGTAGAAAGAAATGCAGTTCATTGGAGGTTAGAGTTACATGACAGATGTCAGGCAGATATCATGGAAAGAGGTGTGCCACTAAGTAAGCATGAGAAAGTCAAGAAATGGAAGGTGTACACTGTTGCCTACACCAAAGTTTCTTGCTGGATGTGTATGCGCACGTGTGCGCGCCACGAAGCGCGAGTAAGGCAGTGTGCGCACGTGTAAGGCAGTGTGCGCGCGTGTAAGGCAGACTGAGCATGTGGGAGTGTGTTGGGAGATGTTTAACACTGTTTGCGCGGGCGTGCACGGGTTTTAATCCGAATAAGCAGATTCTGAACTGTGTAAGTATGTGTGCGCGCATGTAAGCCACTGTGAGCGTGTTTCTGCTGGTTTGCACATGGCTCCTCCCTGAGGAAACAGAAAGGAAAAAGGAAGCAACAGATGTAGTAGGAAGTTAGCAGGGAATACTGCTGGAGCTAGCAGGTGAAAACAATTAGATGCAGGCAATTACACAGGCAGAATACTAGCCCAGCCCAGCACTTAAAACTCTGCAAACAGCAGTGCAGAATGTTTCTCTCAAGAGACACTGCAAGACAGGAGTTAAGTTATCAGAAGTGAAAACTGAAAAAGCTGAACTCAGAGCAGAAATGTTAGGGGCTGCCATAGCTGTCATAATGAGACATAGGCGACTTGCTGAGGGTGGTGACAATGCAGATGGTGCCAGACAACCCACAGTGAGGAGACGGAGAAGAGTGTACAGGCCCAGGGTCACCTACCACGGGTTACATGAGCTGGAGATAGTAGAGTGCTATAGAGTGGACAGAGACCTCCTGCAGCAAATAGTGGAGCTGTGCAGGCCACGCCTCACACACAGAACCAACAGAGGGGAACCCATCCCGGTGGAAACCAAGGTATGTGTTGGCCTAAGAATACTAGCAACAGGTACCTTCCAGAGACCAACTGGTGATATGATGGGGATATCACAGGCATCAGCCTCCAGGGTACTGCACCAGTTCCTGGATGCCATGTCAGCACATGTCGGTGATCATGTATATTTCCCCAATGCCCGTGAGGTATTGGCCAGCAATATGCGTCTCTTCCAGCAAATAGCGGAATACCCTGAGGTACTGGGTGCAATAGACTGCACGCACATACGCATCAAAGCACCAGCCGGTGAGCGGGGTAGGGCATACATCAACCGCAAGGGCTTCCCCTCCATCAACTGCCAGGTTGTGTGTGATGCCCAGGGCATAATAATGAATGTGTGTGCTGGCTGTCCTGGGAGCTACCACGATTCCCACATCTGGCATTTGACGCAGCTGTACCAGACATTTGGCAATGGGGACATCCCGCATGGACATCTAGTGGGGGATGCAGGTTATGCACTGGAGCTGTGGCTGATGACACCCATCAGAAATGCACACACACCTGAACAGGAACGCCATAATGAGGCACACGCACAAACACGTAATGTAATAGAGCATGTGTTTGGGCTGCTCAAGTCATGGTTCCGGTGTCTGGACACATCTGGTGGAGCCTTGCAGTACACACCAACTACATGTACCCAAATTGTCATGGTATGTGCTATGCTACATAATATGATCTTGCAAAAACAGCTGCAGCAGGACCAGCATAGGGCCGGGCCAAACAGCCCCCCACCATTGCCAAGGCCATCACAGGCAGAGCGTGACTCGGAGGAGGAACAACCTGAGCCTGCCCCAGTAGGCAGAAGGAGGCGTGCCCAGTATGCCCTGGCCTTGGCAATGAGGCAATGCATAGCACATACACTGACTCAGTAGGAACCCTGGGAATGATACCCCTCTCTGACTTACTCATATAGTAACAGGGATGCCTAACATGACACAACCTGCTCTCAAACATGTACAGGGAAGTGTAATATGCGCATCCAACAGAGACAGCCCTGCAGCACCACCTGAGGCATGAATGCTATGTGTTAAGTAATGTAACACCAGGTACTATATGCACACCTGAGGACCCTGACTAACATCCTACCCTCACCAAGCATCATGCCACAACATGACAATGAGATGATCAAGTGCAACAATTGACTGAAGTATCGCAGTTAGTCAAAGGGGATCCAATGTGTGCCAGTCTGGGATGACATGCTGAGCATGACATGATGCACCACCTGCTAGGACTGGCGTGCACCTATCAGTGCAGGCCGTATGGATACTGGCAAAGGCTGTTGTCACCCACAGTGTGCCCTGAATAGGTAAGGCTCAAAACACAAACCTATCTCCATAGGTATCAGAAGGGATAAGAATAAGATAAGGGATAAGTTGAAACAGCAAGATGCATGCAGTCTAAACTCACCCAGTATGGAGAATGTTGATATCTGCACTGTAACAGAAAACTGAGGCAAGGCTCACAACAGCACCCTAACACTACCAGGTTACACCTCATACTGTGCTGTACAGCCTCAAAACTTGGAACAAGCTACAAAAGGAGGGTGACTAGCAAGAATTGTCAAGGATAACCACACCCCCATGTCAGTACCACAACAAAAAGCAGCATGGACTAGCCATGCTCAAGTAACAGTGGCTAAAACTGCCCCCCAGTTTATAGCCTGCTACAGACTACTGTCCCAACACCAGGAACTGCATCCGGCCTATGCTGGAATACATGAATATATCAAGTCCTCCAAACCACATTATATTGGGTGACTGCAAATACCCAGACATAGACTGGGAGCATTATACTAGCTCCAACAGTGTAGGACAAAAGTTCATAGAATCCATAAACCAAAAGGCCCAGGAACAACGTACCACTCCCACAAGAGGGGTAAGCATACTGGATGTGATAATCAGTAACATGGGTACGGGATGGCAAGATGAGAAGTGTATTGCTCACTGGTAAAACCAGACCATAGAGTAATCACACTGGATATACAAATCCTGACCACAGTCCCTGGCCAGAAAATCACAGTGGAAAACATGTGTTAAGCAATATTTGCACTCCTCCAAACTGATGTGGAATCCATTAAAGGTCCCGTGCAGGTGCAAAATATGGGCCACACCTCAGAACCTGTAATACAGCCATTCCATGAACACTGCCAGGAATGCTTGGATTATGCAGTCCTAAATTAAAACAAGACACAATGCCATACACGCAGAAATCTGGCATGGTGGACACCAGCCATAACCAAACCATGCAAGAGAATGAGGAAGCTACTACATGATAGAGCAAACATAAACAATGAAGTAATCACTGATCAGTAGTATGGCAATAAAATCTGTCCACACATACAATCCACTAAGGCCAGCCACAACAAGTGGAATCTGTGAATCCTGAGGCAATGTTACACCTGCCCCAAGTACACAGACAACCCCAACTCCACCCAAGAAATACAAATATATGTGAGAGATGCAACCATCTATCCAAACTGGAGGCTGAGCTCCCTCAACTCAGTACTCCCAAAACAAGTCAGGAGGAGAAGGTAACCACACACACCACAAACACAGTCCCACATAGACCTATCACAACTGCAAACCAAACACATAAACACAGAAAAACATTCCCGGAGGCACAAATTACAAACACAGCACACCAACAGAGGCCTCTAAAGCAGACACCCAATCAAACAACCTCCAAACATAGCACATGCAACACATAGTACGCAAAGCTGGTGTGCCAAACAGTCACAGGCCAGAAGGAGAAACAACATGCCTGATACAGTTGTAATAGGTGACTCCATAGTCAGACACACTGCTGTCCCGCACACCAGACTGAACATGGGAAAGGGTACAGTAAGCTGCCTGTAGGCTGCCACAATATGCCACATAACAGAAGTATGTAGGTCACTCCAAAGCAAGTAGAAATATGATGCAGTCATAGTCCATGCTGGTGTGAATGACCTGAGATGTACCGCCCTAGACTACATGAAAAGAGACATAGATGAGCTATCTGATTATGTAGTCCAGGCCGGTATGACACTCACCGTTTGCAGCATCCTACCCTTACCAAGAATAATGCCACAGTACAAACACGGAATGATCAGTCATAGCAAGTGGCACACTTACTGGTGTCATTCCAAGGGGATCCAATGTCTGTCTGCTTGGGATGTCATGCTTGACAAGCCACGCAGCTGTCCTTGGGATGGCCTGCACCTGTTACCCCTGGGCATCTGAATATTGGATAAGACCTTTGCCACCTCCATAGAGCCTTTTGTAGGCAAGGCTGAAAAGACTGACCCACCACCCTAGAAAACATAAGTGGGAAGAAACATAAGGGAAATGCTGACCAATGCCAGATGTGTACACCCCAATATGCATGCTCCCGAGGCCATCCCCAGTATGGAGAACATCGATGTCTGTGCAGTGACAGAAACCTGCTGCAAGCCTCCTGACAGCACACCAGCACTACCAGGTTATACCACGTATCATGTGTCATGGCCCCAAAACCTGTAACAAAACATAAAAGGAGGGTGAGTATCCATAGTCAGCACAGACATCCATACATCCAGGTAACTGACAATGCATAAGGCATTGGAGTTCACCCATGTGCAACTAACTGTAGGCAAGACTGCTGTACAGTCTGTAGCATGCTACAGACCGCACTCTCACACACAATAACCCCACCCAGCCGTCCTGAAGACACTGGACAGTATGAATGTCCCACCAAATACCAAACAAGGTACCACAAATTACCACATAGGTGGTAAACCATTATGTATGGAAGGAGTAACCAGGGACCTAG
The DNA here is from genome assembly GCF_019279795.1 of Protopterus annectens. NCBI lineage: Eukaryota > Metazoa > Chordata > Ceratodontiformes > Protopteridae > Protopterus > Protopterus annectens. Next base: position 66,234,188 of record NC_056726.1, on the reverse strand, counting down.
GGACACAAGTGGACAGTAACCTGTTATGTGACACCCACATTGCCAATGTGGCTAGGAAGACTGTCTACATTTGACACCATATCAGGAAAGGATTCACATCTACGTCAACAGAGGTCATTGTGCCCCTATACTTTTCTCTAATCACACCCATAATCTAGTACAATGCCTCATATGGGATGTACCTTACCTGACACCTGCAGCAGTTAGAAAGACCTCAAAGGTACCTCACCAAGAGGATAAAGGGTCTCAAATATATGTCATATGCTGCCTGGCTGTAGACACCCCAGCTGAATGCAGTCACATACTGCCTACATAGAGGCATTGCATGCCTGTTGTAGGAGGACATGCCCAACACAGGAGTAATGGACATGCTCCACCCCAGAAAACTCAAATCCATCGGAGCTGTGAGAGTGAGAGATGTCAACCTCAACAAATAATGAAATAGGATGTGCTGTTGGGACAGATACATAATCCAGAGGCTCCCCACACCCTGGACCAGAATCCCACTCCATGTTAGGCAGAGCCCCTCACTGACACTCTTCAACAGGAATCTTGCCAAGTGGATGGATGATTGTAGAGTTACACTGGGGGTCTTCACTGTGTCATGTCCAGACAGAGGCACAGCAAAGCAAATCATAAATGGCCATAATATTCACATAGCAAGGGGTGGCAAAAGCCACACACACTCTGGCTAGGCTAACAAATGCCCTAGGTTGGATAGCCTAGTATGAACCTATGAACCTATGAAGATACAAATTGTACAGGACCCTAAGGATAATCCCAAGGCTTTCACAACTGATGGTAGGAACCATGTTGGGAATTCACAGATATGCCCTGAATCACACAAATATCACAAACACACACACATATTGCCAACATACATCCTGACAGGGGCAGTGCAAACCCCCCCCCCCCGAATGCAGAATATATATCCCAGCAGACTGCTGGCCCCCTGACATTGCAGAAGCTGAGGTAACAGCCAACATCTACAAAGCAAAACACACAGCAGCAATGGTATGAGATGGTGTCCTGGGTTTAGTGCAACATGGACTCCAAGATGAATGGAATGCCAAACCACACTACTGCTCAATGTCTGCCTTACCACAGAATATGTACCCAAAGAGCAGTGTACAACAACAGTTGTCCTTCTCAACAAAGGTGTTGCCTGAATGGATACTGAAAACTACTACCCCAGAATCCTGAGAAGCTCGGTTTGCACAGCTATGGAAAGGATCAGCATGTACCACAGACATAAAGATATTGGGGACCTACTGACACCGGACCCAACCCAGTGTGGCTTTCTCAAGTGCAGATCCTGCCCCTAAACATGTTTGACTCAATTGAAACAGTCATCAAGGTCATTGATGAGGGCAATGTGGTCCACACAGTGTAGCTGGACCTTGCAAAGGCTTCTATACAATACCCTACGTGTTCATTATAGATAGGCTCACCAGCTTAAATATAAACCCACATGTCAGTAGAGGGGTTGCAAACCAGAACAAGGACAGAACAGACATGGTCAGACATGCTGCAGCCATGTCAGACTACAAACCAGATATAACTGGCATCCCACAAGGCTTTGTCCTGGGATCTCCCTCGTCTGGTATATATGTCCGATAGGTACAGGTAAACATGGAAGGACTGTGTCCGAACATGTTTGCAGAGGACTACAAACTGCTCACCACATATGATCCACCAGCTGACACAAGCATCCCACAAAAGGGCCACATAGAAACAGACAACTGGTGCCATAGCCATGTCAGCAAGCTAATTGCAGAAACGTGTATAGTCAACCCCCGTGGATATACAGTAAGTGCCCACCAATTACCACATAGGTGTTAACCCATTATGTAGTTAACATGTAATGAGAGACCTGGGGACACAAGGTGATAGATATCCTGCATTGGACAAACATGTGCTGTAGTGTTTACATAAACATACCATATACCCACCTAATCATGAAGGCTGTCAGATCTAGATAAGGGGAGGTCATTGTGGCTCTGCAGTCATCCTTCATCAGCGGTACAATTGACTACAATAGCCCCTGTGGGATGTACCTCAGCAGACACCTCCATCAACCGTAAAGTCCCCAACAGTACCTCATCAGGAGTATCAAAGAGCTTGCACAGATGCCATGTGTTGCCTGTGTTGCTGGCATCAATAAACATGCTGCACCTTGTACAATCTGAATTGCAGTGAGCTATGCACATGAGAGACCTGAACCCCAGCACTGACTTACATAGGACAAGCTGTACTGCATGATCCATAACACAGAAGCCACCCCCACCCATGAGTGAACCCCCAGCACAGGCTACCCATAGAGTCACTTATCAATCTTCCTCAATAGGAATCCTGATGAGTGGATGGGAGATGGTAGATTTATCCTGGGTATCACTGTCATGTCACAGGTAGACAGAGGCACAGTATACTAACCATGACATATGTCATGGCAAACTCCACTTACAATGTGTGTTGAAGGACAAACACACTCTCCAACTAGCATTAGACATGGACTAGGGCACATCGCTAGTGTTTGCAAATGTACACCTATGTTGTGGAATACACTACCAATGTTGGACAAGCCTGGTTTAAGTAGTTCATATCTGAACAGAATGCAACATGGTCACATGTACACAACTGGCCCCTAACCAGGCTGTTGTGCCCACTATCGAAATGTAAAGCAGTGATAGCAGTAAAGCCCAGGATACTGTCCACCACAGTCAAAGTACTACCAGTACACTATACAGTACTACAGTGTTAGGTCAGTGTGAAAGGATGTTGACAACTGTATGCAAAGTATCCCATGCAAACACTGCAGGCACAGTATAATCCTGTTGTGTTCACACACAAAGCAGTTGTACAGTAACTACACAACATGACACACAACACACAACCATAAACGGGTGATATTTGTTGAAGTTCACACTCATCCACAAATGTGGTGGGCTGCAGAGTCCAACATATGGAATGCTCACACTGGGCATGCTCACACACTTTGATAAATGAGACATATGTCAGACAACATGCCATGGGAAGGCTGAACTGGGCATGCTCACACACTTAGGCCAAATCTCAGTTTAGCAGTTGGACACACATATCTGGTATTTTTATGTGTTATTCCAGGAACCAACCACATTACAGCAGTCTGCCCAGTGCACACAGTTAAATGACTACAGAGACATACGTGATATAGTGGATCCCTCCCATATGCAAACATCTTCCACAGATGCACAAGTTGTTCATACAAACAGGGAATGCTATGGCAATAAAGATGTGCAAACAGTCTATCAGCAACAAATAATGTGCATTTGACAATTAAACATATGGGTGTAGAGGTCAACACTAGGCTGTTTGCCCTAGGGAATGACAGCTTAGCCAGAGTGTGCTTGGTGTCTGCCTCCCCACAGGATGCACATTCCTCTTTCTAAACACAGATGATGTCAGCACCCTATAAGTACAGCAGGAGAAAAGAAACTTCCCAGTAATGCGAATAGCGCGCTCTGCTAATGCGTCCGTCTCAAGTGTCATAACATAGTTAGGTAGGGGTTTCAAATGCTCAGTGTGTGTGTGTGTGAGTGGGGTTGGTGTGTGTGTAAGTCTGTGGGAGAGAAATGTCCCTTTTGGCAACTAGGAAAACACACTACAGGATGCACATTCCCTTTCTAAACACCGATGATGTCAGCACCCTATAAGTACAGCAGGAGAAAAAAAAAACCTACCAGTAATGCGAATAGCTCGGTCTGCTAATGCGTCCATTTCAAGTGTCATAACATAGTTAGATAGGGGTTTGAATCCTGCAAATGGCAAGTGTGTGTGTCTGGCTGAGGGGGGTTAGTGTGTGTGAGGGAAATGTCCCTTTTGGCAACTAGGAAAACACACTACAGGAAGCACATTCCCTTTCTAAACACCGATGATGTCAGCACCCTATAAGTACAGCAGGAGAAAAAAAACCTTCCAGTAATGCGAATAGCACACTCTGCTAATGCATCTGTCTCAAGTGTCATAGCATAGTTAGGTAGGGGTTTGAATCCTGCGAATGTCAAGTGTGTGTTTTTGGCTGAGTGTGTGAGGGAAATGTCCCTTTTGGCAACTAGGTGAACAGACTACAGGATGCTCATTCCCCTTTCTAAACACTGATGATGTCAGCACTCTATAAGTATAGCAGGAGAAGGGAAAACTCCCAGTATTGCAAATAGCGCGCTCTGCTAATGCGTCCGTTTCAAATGTCATAGCATAGCTAGGTAGGGGTTTGAATCCTGCGAATGGCAAGTGTGTGTTTTTGGCTGAGGGGGGTTAGTGTGTGTGAGGGAAATGTCCCTTTTGGCAACTAGGTGAACAGACTACAGGATGCTCATTCCCTTTTCTAAACACTGATGATGTCAGCACTCTATAAGTACAGCAGGAGAAGAGCAAACTCTCAGTATTGCAAATAGCGCACTCCGCTAATGCGTCCATCTCAAATGTCATAACATAGTTAGGTAGGGGTTTGAATCCTGCGAATGGCAAGTGTGTCTCTGTTTGAGGGGGATTAGGGTGTGTGAGGGAAATGTCCCTTTTGGCAACTAGGTGAACAGACTACAGGATGCTCATTCCCCTTTCTAAACACTGATGATGTCAGCACTCTATAAGTATAGCAGGAGAAGGTGAAACTCCCAGTAATGCGAATAGCATGCCCTGCTAATGCATCCGTCTCAAGTGTCATAACATAGTCCGGTAGAAGTTTGAATCCTGCAATTGACAAGTGTGTGTTTCTGGCTGAGGGGGGTTAGTGTGTGTGAGGACAATGTCCCTTTTGGCAACTAGGTGAACAGACTACAGGATGCACATTCCCCTTTCTAAACACTTATGATGTCAGCACTCTATAAGTAAAGCAGGAGAAGGGAAAACTACCAGTAATGCAAATGGCGTACTCTGCTAATGCATTCGTCTCAAGTGTCATAACATAGTCAGATAGGGATTTGAATTCTGCAATTGGCAAGTGTGTGTTTTTGGCTGAGGGGGTTAGTGTGTGTGAGGACAATGTCCCTTTTGGCAACTAGGTGAACAGACTAAAGGATGCACATTCCCCTTTCTAAACACTGATGATGTCAGCACTCTATAAGTATAGCAGGAGAAGAAAAAACTTCCAGTAATGTGAATAGCGTGCTCTGCTAATGCATCCGTCTCAAGTGTCATAACCTAGTCAGATAGGGGTTTGAATCCTGCAATTAGCAAGTGTGTGTTTTTGGCTGAGGGGGGTTAGTGTGTGTGAAGGAAATGTCCCTTTTGGCAACTAGGTGAACAGACTACAGGATGCTCATTCCCCTTTCTAAACACTGATGATGTCAGCACTCTATAAGTATAGCAGGAGAAGGAAAAACTCCCAGTAATGCGAATAGCGTATTCTGCTAATGCATCCGTCTCAAGTGTCATAACATAGTCAGATAGGAGTTTGAATCCTGCAATTGGCAAGTGTACATTTTTGGCTGAGGGGGGTTAGTGTGTGTGGGGACAATGTCCCTTTTGGCAACTAGGTGAACAGACTACAGGATGCACATTCCCCTTTCTAAACACTGTTCAGCAGAAGGCCATGGCTCTGGCACAAGTTGTCTGTTGCTATGATGCCCCTTTGGAAGATGCTTGTGTCAGCTGGAGAGTCAATTATGGTGGCCAGTTTGCAGTCATCTGCATATTTGGACAGCCACAGTCCGTCCGTGTTGGCCTGTACCTCCAATAAATATATACCAAACAAGAGAGGTCCCAGGACTGAGCCTTGTGGGACACAACTCGTAACTGGTGTGGGGTCTGGCATGGCTCCAGCAATGCTAACCATGTGGGTTCTGTCCTTGAGCCACTGTGCAATCCATCTAGTGACATAGGGGCTTATATTTAAGCTGGTGAGCTTCTCTAGAATGCCCAAGTGGGGTATTGTTGTGAAGGCTTTTGCAAGGTCCAGGTAGGCTGTGCGAACCACCTTGCCCTCGTCAATGGCCTTGGTGACTGTTTCAAAGAAATCAACCGGGTTAAACCTGGTAGTGCTGGTGTGCTCTCAGTAGCCCTGAACCAGGCATTTTTTACTGCACAGATATTGATGTTTTCCATGCCAAGGAGTGTTTTGGGTGCATGCATCTGGAGGTTTAGACTTCTGGCGTTGGGTAGCATTGCTCTTAGTTTCTTATCCCTATGAAGGTGGGTTTGTCATTTGAGCCCTGCCTAACATAGGCACTATGGGGGTAGCAAGAGCCTTTGCCAATATCTGAAAGCCCAGGGGTGACAGGTGCAGGCCGTCCCTAGCAAAGCAGGTAGTTCAACAGAAGATGAATGTGTGAAGGTGTAGTGCCTGTGATTAGTTAGCAGTAGCATATATGACTGCTCACGTGGACACATGCCAGGTAAGTCATATGCACTGTGTCACAGGGAATGTACATGTGAACAGGACAAACAGTGACATCCTGTCAAGTGGGACATGGACATACATATAGTAGGCTATGCAGATGGCACTAGGAGTCCACAGAAGCTCTATAACTATGCATTGCAGGTGTGATCAGTATTCCAGGGTAATTGCAAGCAAACATGCATGCAAACAAAGCTACACTAAACAGGGCTGCATGTAGTCCATTGTACAACAAACAAGCTGTACCAGTTCCAGTAGGTAACACTGCAAATATGCAGGCACTATGCACATGTACATGGAAATACACGGGTCAGATGGCTAGGGTCCAGTCTCAGTGCACAAGTGTACAGACCATGTACTGTCAGGATGTACAATAACTGGATAGAAACCCATGTGCTCATACCTGCAGTAATACACATGTCAAATAACAGACACTGAGCCTTCATTCAGTGGTTCCATACCTAGTAGGATGTATGCTCCCTGGCCTGCCACCACAGTATCCCTGACATATATGGGGACTCTCCCTCCTGTGACAGTTAGTTATGTGTGTTGGGGCTGTCTAGCATGGTATGAGATGTGAGCATGCAGTGCTAGGGTGCTCCTGTGTGTCCTGTACCAGTCGTGTAGTACTGCACACATATCAACATCCTCAAACATCTGCATTGCAGAGTCTAGTGTGGGCAACATGCCACTTGCAATTTACATGTCCATCATTGTGTATTACTACATTCATTACCCTATCCCTGTGCTACCTATGTATGTAGCCTTCTGTTGACATCATTACCACCAGTATGCCAACATGTGCAGATGTTACACTATGGTACTTACCATGGGTGTAGACAACAGGACATGACAATCACACACTTACTGCATCAGGCATGCTGTGATATACCCACAATTAATTCAGCACACGGTACTGTTAACAACATGATACTATTACTACACATCTATGTGGTCACCCTGTGCATCAGCAACATGTTAACCTGTACCTGCACAGTTGTTACAGATTGCAGGAGGTGGCACAGTTTCATCATATGCACAGGGTGTGAACTTGGTATGCCTGAGTCAGCCACTGATACCACCAATTGACATGTATGTGTATGTGTGTTGGTGAGGGACAGCAGTAGAAGGTGGAGCAATGTTGATGCAGTGTGTGCGTGTATGCGGTAGCCCTAGGTGTTGTCAATTTGCATGTGTGTATGGATGCACACAGTTCCACCTCATGGCTGCCATATACTGGTGTTTGTGGACAGCCACAGACTGTACCTGCCAGGTCATACAGATCAGTGTCTCTGGCCATGGACACGGTACCTATGCCTTGCAGGGGTGCTACGGACCGTATCTGGTACTAACCCAGACTGGGCACTGTCATCAGAAGCAGGTGTTCGTTGACTGGACACAGATCCCTGTTGGGCCTGGCCAGAGCCACGTGCACGTGGTCTCCTGGGGCAGTCTGATGACAGCACAGACCCAGCATTGCTGGGGCTGCTGCTGGCACTACAGGGGCAGCCGCAGCCCTGTTGTCATCCGTGACGACTGCCAGCTGCTGCTATTGCTGGCATACGGCCACGTTGACGCCTCAACCGCCCACCATCGCCCTGGCTCATGGACATGTAGTTGTGGAACTGGTCTAATATGTCCCCACAACGTCTGTCTATGACATCGGTGAAATCACGGATGGCAGCTGCAATGTCACGCATACTGTCAGTCATGGCTGTGCGACATGCTGTCAGCTCCCTCAGACCCTGTCTGGTGTACCGTTCCATACGTGACTGTGCCTGCATGACAGTCCGAAACATAGCTGAGGTTGTAAGACCTCTGTGGGCAGGTCTGACAGGGGCAGTACGCCCATGGATGCTCCCATGAGAACCCCTGGACATCTGTCTGTGTGGTACCATCTCTGGGCCATGCCCATGGCTGCTGTGTGGGGAGGCATGTGCCACAGATACCACATTACCCTGGTCAATGCCCACTGTATGCTGTCCATCACCTAGGGACATTGGTGACAAAGGGTGTATTGGCAGGATAACTGTGCGCATTGATGGGGTTGACAGCTGTGTACTGTCAATCGGCTGACCAATGGCGGACCCTGGCATACCTTCCTGTGCCATTACACAGATGTCATCATTATCAGTACCCACGGCACCTGACTCAGGTTCCCTGCTACATGACACCAGAGCAGCAACAGAACCTGTGGGAGGGAAACAGGAAACACAGTTTACAATGTCTACACATTACCAGCGATGCACACATGCACAGGTGCACACATGCACACATGCACAGGTGCACACATGCACACATGCACACATGCACATGCACAGGTGCACACATGCACACATGCACAGGTGCACACATGCACACATGCACACATGCACAGGTGCACACATGCACACATGCACACATGCACACATGCACAGGTGCACACATGCACACATGCACACATGCATACATGCACAGGTGCACACATGCACACATGCACACATGCACACATGCACACATGCACACATGCACAGGTGCACACATGCACACATGCACAGGTGCACACATGCACACATGCACAGGTGCACACATGCACACATGCACACATGCACACATGCACACATGCACACATGCACACATGCACACATGCACAGGTGCACACATGCACACATGCACACATGCACACATGCACACGTGCACAGGTGCACAGGTGCACACATGCACACATGCACACATGCACACAGTTTCACACAATTGTACAGTACTCAATATGCATGATATCAACACACAGACACAGACACACCTACATGCATACAAAGAGCACTACTAAGTGAGCCAAATAGTACTATTACTATCAACACTATTACAGGAATTGTTAATACACACTCACCAGCATGGATAGGCTGCATTGCTGTTATACCAGAGGGTCCTGCAGACGTGAAGAAACTAATGTCAGTGGGCACAACTGTGCCATTGTTACTGAGTATGATACAGGTCAGTAGTACAACAGTCGCCTTTCACAGGTCAGCAGCTAATATCGAGGATATCACACTTGCACATTAAATACTATGGTGACAGCTACAAACCAAGGACACACCTCACACATGCATTAACTACCAGTGTACACAACAGTCAACTATACATATGGCATATTACCTGCACGTTCACTGTCTTGCTGCTGTGTGGCTCCAGCCTCCATCATAATGCATGTCTGCTGCTGTTGTTGTTGCTGGCGGACTGGAGCCACTACGCTCATGAGTAGTCCCTCCAGTCTGGTGAGTGGGGGATGTGTAGCCACCCCACCACCTGTGGTGACCTGTTGCCTGTGGATATCCGACGCACACTGACGGACATGTCTGATTAAATCACTGCAGTGATGTCGTACCTGCTCATATGTCCTATTATGCGTGCCTATGTCATTTACCCGACGGACAAGGTCTTGCCACAGTGCAGCCCTCTCCTGCTGATTCTGGCTGGTGTGGGAAAAGAGTATTGCATAATCCCGCACCAGGCATATCTCCTCATCCTCAGTTGTGGAGTAGGTGGGATTCTGCGGGTGGGCCATGTACCTGAGAAAGAAAATAACCTGGTATCAGCAATATATGTCAGCAGAATTTGGCACACATACTACACATGCTACTCAACTGTTATGATACAACATATCTCACATATGTAGCATCTGTCTGTCTATTGGTGGATACACATGTAGATGGCCAGGTATCAGTGCTCAGCCAGCAACTGTGCAATGGTACCTGGCAGACTCCATACGACATACTACCAAACCCCAGCAGTCAGAACACTGATTCAGGTCAAGAGCACCTCCTCACTCTGGGGGTTTGTATCTAGGTACTGTATGGCCTACATCGTCAACTACTGTGAGCTGACCACGCACTGATTGCCCTGAATATACATATCTCACCTCCACCACCAGCAGAAACGACTATAGTGCATAAGATTACAGATACAAACTTTACACTTTGTAACAGTGATATGGTATTCTTTCAGCCCACTGGGCCAGTGGCAGATACAACCCACAATGCTGACCCCTACACAATTGTTTCTACAGACATCTCCGAGAATGCATGGATCATGCAATCCCATATATGACCAAGACACTCTCCACAAAGGGACAGCATCCTGTCTGGTGGACCCCAGCCATAGACAGATTGTATTACAGAAGATGGAAGCTACTGCAAGACAGAGCATAATTCACTAAAGGGAGGGCATGTCTGAGCAGCACTGGTAGGGATCTATTTTCCATCATACAAAATACATGGGCAACTTTGAGAGGGAAATCAAGAGTGACACTACAGATAACCAGAAGGCCTTCTTCAGTTATGTTAGCAACCTGGTCAGGAGCCATCCTCTATGCCCATAGGTAGTACACAACAACAAATATTTCACTGATATCACAGATATCGACAACATTGTGGCAGACAGGTTCAGTGCAGGTGTCACCCCGCCCTCTCCCCCGAAATAAGGCATAGTTATCCCAGCTGACTGTAACCTCCCTGTCATCACAGATGTCCAGGTGAGAGACACCCGCAGGACAGCAGAATACACAACATAGATGGGACCTGATGGTATCCCCAGTTGCATGCTACATAAACTCTGACAGGAGCTAAACACACATATAGAAGTGCTATGTAACACTAGCCTGACTACAGGATATGTACCTGTACACTGGCGCACAGCAGCAGTGGTTCCACTCCACGAAGGAGGCACCTCAACATACCAATACAATACACCACAATACATTACATTACAATACAATACTATACGATATGCTATTGCCCCTGGGTCTACAGCAGCGTACTGTTCTGCTACCCTGACCATTGTGACACATGTGGTGTGATGGTACCTGCTGCTGTCACACAGTTACACAGGGTGACTCATATGGCATATTACCTATCTGACTAACATTCAGCAGGGGTATGTGTGACATGTACTCATGGGGAGTCTTGCTTCTTAACACTGTGTGGTTTATTGCAGGGTATGTCTTATCTGTGGGTAGGAACTCTTACCTCCACATGTGCACTCTATTGCAGTGGCACGGACGACACACAGCAGACATTTAGGTTGTGGATGGTGTGAGGTGTTACTATGGTTGTTGGACATCTGTCATGGGTGTGACTTCCATATGTAAATCCGGGAGTGGTAACCTCTATGTGGGTAGCATATGTGTACTCTGTGGTGTTGTCAGTCACTGTGCATTGGTAATGTGTTTGAGTGCATTGTCACAGTGTTGCACATGTCACTGTGTCCTTCTCCATATCTGTAGCTGTCATGTGAGGTCCATACCATGGCATCCATTATGTGGTGTGGAGGGGTACACTGACCTACATGTCCATAGCTGACTCACCATGTCCGCTGACACATACCATGTGCAGGTATTCCAGGGATAGTGTGCCACTGTGAATATCATTGGGGCCACTATTGTACACATTTATGACCCTGTTCACCCCTGACACATGCAGCGGTGGGCAGCTAATCACATATCTGGTGGTTACTGGTGTAGGTCTCTGGAATGTGGTATGGTACTCCGGATTTGACAATGGTGTTCACTCCATGCCTTTGTCACCAGGCACCTGTTGCAATACATCTGTACACATGTGCCTCACTCAGAATTTATATACATCTCTCTCTCTCTCTCTATATATATATATATATATATATATATATATATATATATATGTATATAGATATATCTATATGTATATAGATATATATATATATATATATATATATATATATATATATATATATATATATATATATATATATATATATACATATACACATATATATATATTGATGTACATATATTGCTATAGATGTGGAGGGGGCACAGAGGGGGTGTGAGTGACAGAGGGGGTGGGACAGGCTGTGTTGCAGGTCGTCATATACAGTCATACCTGTAGGTAGTCGGATCAGTCTGTCTATGTATATGTATCTACATATATCTATATCTGTATGTGTGCATTACATAGATATGTTTGTACAATATTCTACCTACATCTGCCTATGTATTCCTACATCTCTCTCTCTATGTATGTATACATATATGCATATCATATATATATATATATATATATATATATATATATATATATATATATATACATACATATGTTGACATACATACGTATCCATATGTTAGACAGGTATATCAACATATTTGTCTACCATACTGTATACACACACTAACATACTGCTAAACATACATAACTGTGTAACCTACTTTGTACATGGCACTACAACCTACAATCAAACAACATTGATATGTGCACATAGATGCTCTCACATACAAATGTATGTACAGCCTTCACTGATAGTTGTGGTATGTCCCCTGCCCTTTACACATCATCATATACATATGGATACAGACCAATGACACATATGGAGGGTTCACAGTATGTAGACCTTTATAGTATTACTTTACATTACCTGTGTTTGTCACAGCTGCTTGTGTTGCTGTCTGGTTCTCTGTCCTGCTGCTCCATTTCCCAGTTGTCAGCTTTCAGGTAGCTGTTGCTGAACAATTTGTTTCTGTCTGCTTAATTGCAGTTTTCTCTGTCTCTGTCTCTGTCTCTGTCTCTCTCTCTCTCTCTCTGTCTCTCATGTCCTTCTCAGGGTGCAATGAAAGTATTGCATGCGTGGACATGGAGTACAGCATACTTTTGTAGGTATCTGCATATGCCCATGTGATGGCCTCTGCACCAATTGTTAGCCAGCATTTGCTAATTGCATGCAGCCAGTTGTGTACTGATTGCAGTTCTCACTGTGATTTCAGAACAGTGCTATAAAAAGGTATGTGAGATAGGCATAGCCCTTTCAGATTTTAAGGGCAGGGACCATGCTGTTATGCTGTGGACAATGCTCTGTGAGTGTAAAGGTTGGTATCTCTCTCATATTTCTAGGTGTGTTGTAGATTAACATTCCTCCATTCATTTCTCCAGTTTCCTGTACTAACTGTATGTACACTGACACCTACAACTACTACTACTGTTAATGTGTGTGTGTGTGTGTGTGTGTGTGTGTGTGTGTGTGTACTTTCCTTTCACTTTTGCTTGCATTCTGTTGCTAAGGCTTCAATAGTTGCCCTTTACAGTCACTACTTGTATGCCTGCCAGGTGTCTTGACTGTAGTGTGCTGCTGTAGCTTTCCTATTTTCCATGTACATTCACACCTTGGAATGCTTGCTATATCTGCTAGGGTGTTACAGCATGCAGTGTGGTCTGGCCATGGTGTGGGCCTTGACATCTATTAGGGTATTTTAGTATGCTGCTGAGCAGGCCCCAGAGACTTTCAGGTTCATCTGTTATGTGCCTCATGGAATGGTACATATCAGTGGGGTACACCCATTAAAATGTCTGGTATGCTGCAGTTGTGACTGTGTGTTAGCATGAGCATATGTATTACTACACTTTTTCTGCTATGCAAGTGGTGAATATTTTCCGGACTCCATAGTTACCATTGCATGTGTTACACCTTTCTGCCTACTGTTTGTACATTTCACATGGGGTCTGTGGGGCATCCCTGTAAGTCATTCACTGTTGCTATGTCTAGGCTCTTAACTATTCAAATATGGTGGTGTCGGACCCGTCATGTGTACAGATATTTGCAGGTTGTCCACATTTCTGCCTCATATTTTGGTCAATATCTCATGCACACCTTTTTCTGGCAAGTCACTCTGGGCTCAAGTCAGAATATGGTGACAAACATTCAAGTTCCAGACTGCATACCCTTCCAAACATCCCACAAAGTGCAGACCCTGTTACTTTCTGAACTGTCTGCGTTTGTTGTAACATTATTTGTAATGTGTCCCTGGTTTTGGGCCTTTGCTCCACATATTTTATTACTTGGTCCAGATGTGTTCCTGTAAGAGGTTGTGGGGTATGGGCAGTGCTTATCCTGCTGTGAGTATGTGTGTGTCTTGCAAGGTGCTATAGTGACATTATTACCTACTAGCTTCCAAGTAGCATGGCTGTTTCTGTTCACACACTAGTATTATGGAAATCCACTAGTTTTGATAGTAATTCTAAATGTCATGCTTTGTGTGCTACACATCTATATTCCCTTTACATTCATTCCTACTATTACATGATATATTTACTTTAGCACAATGTTCTTGTATAAGAGTCATGGCTTGTCATGCAGGCTACAGTTGCCAAGGTCCTGGGTTCGGGACTCACAGTGGGATTTTATTTTGCTTTTGAACTGAGTACAGGACCTGTCAATCAAAGTGACTAAGGCACTTTTAAGCAGTTGTAACCGGGTTAGCGCTGGTTTGCGCGGAGCTCACGCATGCGCACTGGCGGTTAGCTCCGCACACAAGCGCACCCGATTACAACCACTTAAACGTGCTTACTCTTGCGCACACCAGCTATTTTCTTTGAAAGAAAAGAAAATGGGGAGACAGGAAAGTGGTGAAAAAGGGGTCACAAAGAGGGTAAGACAGTAGGTAAACAAGCTTGGGATGTGCAGGAGGGATGTAGGTAAGGCCCATAGCTGCCCATTTCTTCATCAGCAACAGCTGTGCATATGTATGGAATTTGGTGTGACATTTGAAACCTTCCACCCCTGAGAGAGGTGTCAGGACAACAATAATACTTGTTGTACAGCCAATTGGAATTGATAGGTTCCATGTCCAGTAGACGTGTGTGCGGAATGGGCAGCTATGTATGGGGTGTAATTTTTTTGTGGGTACAGAGTGCCCTTTTTTTTTTTTTTTTCAGGTGAGAGTGGTATGTCAGGTGAAGGTAGTCGGTACAGCTGGGGAGGTAGGTTGGGGAGGTAAACAGACAAGACAAACAAGACGCATACAGGGGCGGTGCATGACACATGTGGGGGGGGTTACACAATTGACGGGGATGGATGTTTGGATATCCAGAGCCCATGAGCCCACAGATGGCAACAGTGGAACTGATATCCCCACCCATGGGCAGTTGCCACTGTTCCTTCACTGCCCAGGACGGGGCTGTGCTGGGGGCTGTGTAGGTGGGGCAACAGGCATGCCCGTTAGTTGCGCCACCCGTGCCTTGAGCTGGCGTAGGGGCTCAAGGACAGAGTCCCGAATCTCCCTACGCACCACAGTCCGGATGCTACGGAGGGTGAGTGGTGGATCTCCTCCGGCCACACTTGCAGAGGGGGGGCGAGCCCCATCCCCTGCAGTGCTTCCACCCACAGGTGGCACAGGGCCACCGGAGGAGGGTGCAGACTCGGCACTAGTGCCAGGTGCACTCGCCAGCTGAGGTGGGAGAGGTGGGTCTGCTGGAACCCGCCTTCCCTGTCATAGTATGTTTTGCATTATGTCATGACAGTTTGGGTTAGTGACATATAATACCATTCACAATTAGTTGTAACAGCATGCATTAGTATTCCCATTAACCAAACACCCAGATATTCACACCATTGAACAGCGTGCATAACACATGCATAATCTGAACAGAAATACACAGTCCAACAACATGCAGGGTTAATTGATGCAACAGGCCATCAGGTGTGGATGTATGAACAGGGCAGATGCATCAACAGACATGCAAATATATATGACCCAACAGGACAAACGTCCAGGTGTGTTAATTGTGATTGCACATACCATTTTCACGTGGAATGGGTTATATGTAGTTATAGGGTGGGGTGAAGAAAGTAATATTAACACCTTTGAATAACAATACATATGCTGTACATTTCTAATAGCTACAGTTATATACACGCTACTGTTCTAACTACAGTTTCCTATATGATAACTATTTCAACTTGGTGATAGGACTGTTAATGCAACATCAATATACATTTTATGGTTCTTCATACACATTCATATCTAGCTTTGTTCAGCTACATCAGGGCTACATTTGCTTTATATAGCTGTAGACAAGTGTGGATGTTTGGTATATCAGACAAACATCCTAGCTGCATATTGCAGACTGAGAGCAACATATCCTGATTTTGGGATACACATTCCAGATGCAGCAACACTTTGAACAGATTTTGCTGTTTGGTTTTGAATCTCACATGCATTTCATTCTGTCTTGACTGCAGTATACTTTATTCAGGGGTTATTACTACTGTATTGCTGGATTCATGGCACTTTCTCACACTCTCTCACTTGCTTTCATTTTACTATTCAGGATGGTACTTCTAGGCTTTATTGACATGTTTTAACAGTAGTTATTACAATCCTTTCCAGCAGTCTCACTTCTGTCATGTTTCAGTATTTCCACAGGGATATATTTCACACATGTGATTTCATCATCTTCTGCAGCTATACTTTTCAGCCTGCTGCAGGTTGTGTACTATTTTCTTACAGGCAGGGCATTTTTATTTCAGGATATATGTCGGACAGTTTCATGTTTAGGTTAAACTTACAGGCTGAAAACTCTTGTAATCAAGCAATACTTGCATACACTTTCACACTGTTACTTGCAGATTTTATTCCTTACTGACTACACTGCACTCTTTTGCTGACTGTCATACTTTTATATTTCTTTACAGTTACTGGTAGTGGATTACTGACCTGCCTGGTGGCGCAACCGCACCAGCCTATCACCATAGGCTCTGCGGTTCGCAGAACGGACACCTGCAGCTGTAATATAAATGAAGCAATATTGGAATACACATCTCCATAATATCAGCTAGTTTAATTTTTTACATACATAATTAAATGTTACTTACTCAGTGGTGGGGCATTGGGTGTTTGCCGGGCCTCCTGGATCCAAAGTTTCAGTTGGTCCTGCTTGCGTCTCTTCAGGTCCACATGGTGGTGACGAACCTGCTCACCAGTCCTTGGAATCCCTGTGGCACTGGTGAGATCATGAGCCAACCGGTCCCACGCCTCAGCCCTGTATGCTCCCCAGAGGACCTGGCCCTGCATGAGTTGGGCCTCATGATTGTGGACTAGGAGCCAGGCCATGTACCTGGACTCCTCAACACCCCACCTCTGTGCTCGAAAGCGACTACCCTCTCCTACTCCTGACATTCTGCCTGCAGGTCTGTTCTACAATCGTTTATGCTGTGTATTCCCGCCTATGGGGCTTATATAGTCTGTTTTTCCCACACATATCTGTGATTGGCCATTTTGGAATTGTATCAACTTCAGTAAACCTGCAATGTCATGCTCTAGTTTGTATTCATTCCTATATATTAGCTATTATTGCATTTACAGGTACTGCTGTCATGGCTTAGTGGTTCTGTACCTTGACTGTGGTGTATAGTATCCTGGGTTCGAACCTGGCCACTGCTTTTTATTTTTCATGACTGTCTAGACATGCTGAGGGGTGTGTCTGTGTAAAGGCAGTTTTGATACGGCTTGCTCAACGTTGCCCGTCGGTTAGCTTGTTTGCGCGGTGCGCTGCTCCGCGCAAATGGGGTACACTGCTTTAAGCCTCATTTGGCTATCGGCACGCATATTACGCTCAGCTCAGCTAGGGGCACATAGATTCAGCATGTTAAACCACTGCTCAGCTACGGGCACTCATTTTGCACCAATTAAACCACTGCTCATTTACGGGCACATGCACTCACTCTGTTAAACTGTAGCTCAGCTATGAGCACATCTGGCATTTTTTCTTCTTTTGTTACCTCACATGTCTTCAATATAAATGGGCTATTTCATTACATTTTACATGAATTGTGGTTTTATGTGTACATATTTGTCAGGGACTTGTTTCCTGCTTATTTTGCAAAAAAAAAATTGGTGTTGTGGGGGCTCGAACCATGAATGCTTGCTCTTCAGCCAACATCTCTACCGCTACACTATTGCTTCCTGCTTTATTTTGCATATTTAGTTCTTATATGCTTTCCCAATGACTGCTAACTGTAGCTGCTTACGGCACGCATATAAACGAGCGCACTCACGGTTAAACATCTTTACAATTTAAAAAAATATATAACATGTTCATTTATATATCTTTTATGTTTATAGTCTGTGGGGGCATGTGTTGTGTTGTGTTTATTCACATTTCCGTGGACTCTGTTGTGGGTGTTTACTTTGGGCACTTTTACACTTCTGGGGGCGTGTCCGCTTGCAGGGCTCGGCCTACGGACACGCCCCCTACTGTCTTACACGGACAGTGTTAGACTTAGGTGTGATTCAGCATGCTCTCATGAATATGCAGAGCATGCTGACATCACTCCGTTTAACTGCAGCCTCCGTGTAAGAGTTATAACTCTTACACGGAGGCTTCGTGAATCCTGGGGTTCATTTGTAATCAGTTTGATTTCCTTCTGTTCTCTTCAAAATATTAAGAGCAAAACAGTCTTCAAATATGAACAGATCATCAAAAAAGAAAATAAATCAACTGACTTAATAGGTGTGGCATTTATCAGTATGAATGATGTGTACATGCAAGTAATCTGTAAGCCATCACTGTAAGAAAAAAGAAAATTTATAGCTCAATTTCAACAAGCAACCCTGCATAAAAGATTAGCTAAAATGTTATAAATAGAAAATTCAGTATCTAGAAACAGTTTCTCCTCAACATCAATAAAATGAGCAAATGGAATGACCCAGTACATATCAGAGCATCTATATCACAACATTGAACCTGTAAATATCGAACACTCACATGAGCAAAATTCAGGTACTCAAAAATGATATTGTGGGGGGCTGCATCCCCCACACCCCTGCTAAATATATATTCCTACTCTGAGGTTGCACTACAATGAGGAAAGGGCAAAAATCCCGATCTTCACTGTACCGTGATCAAAATTAATAAACTTCCAGTACATGATTTTTCACTCATGTGAGCATTCGACATTTATGGGTTCGATCTTGTGATATAGACCCCATATCAGATTTCGTATAAGCAAATTCTCCAAACTGTTTATCACCGACAGTTTGTCCTCTTATTTTTAGCCTGAATTCTTCAAAAACATCATCTTTCCATCCTTGAGAAATAAAGGTCTGAATGGAGAGATGATGAAAGCAACAAGATAAGCAGACTGGTAATGCTGGAACTGAATTCAGCACAAGTCTAGATGAGTACCTTCACACTGTGGACCCTGATTTCACAAAATCTCACCAAGACAATGCTGATATGTGGACACTATCTTATACAGCATATATCACAGAGAGAGGTAGGTTAAAAATAAATAAAGACAGCTGAGTATAAAGTCGTGTAGGTTTTACTGTTTGTTGTCTGATGAAGCTCCACTGGATTAATTAAAGGAACAAAAGTGGTTATCTTACCCTCTGCAGTTTGCGGTCTCCTTTCAGTACTATTATGTTTATGGTTATTCAGTTATGCTGGATTGTGTCTGCAAAGGAGAAACCCAAACTATTCAAAACAAAAAAAGCAGATCTAAAGATATTTGAATAGAAATACTGGCAAAGTATCATAGGATCATAGGAATTGCTAAGTTATCGACCCAGAGGTAATTTTAAGCCTAGCCTTTTCATCCCAATATAATACCGTGAAAATGCTAGTCAGTACCCAAGATTGCATTTAGTGATGACTACCCATGTCCAGGAGGGTTGTGGGTGCTATCCCAGGTAAGAATTTATAGTGACCCATCCACTCATCCATGTTCCTTTTGAACAGTATCATAGAGGTGCTCTGTTTCACATGAATTGGTAACCTGTTCCAAAGATACGTCAGTTGCTCGGGGATAAATCTGTCCCTCCAGAATGTCCCATTTAAGTCTCAGAGCATATTTAGGTCTCTGGAATGGGCAACCCTAGTCCCATTTGATTTACTGATATGCAGCAAGTTCATTAGGTTTGGGTTTTGGATTGCTCTGTAGGTCATGTGTAAGTCTCCCCTAAGAAGTCTATACAACACAGAGTATAGTGACAGAGGCTTTAGTTGGTCTGCATAAGGCACATGTTGGAGCCCCTTGATCTTCTTTGTTAAAAATGTTTGAGGTCTTTCCAGTTGCTGTTGGTGCTTTGTACAGTGCATGCCAAACGGGGAGTTATATACAGTTATGGGTTGGATCAGTGCCAGGTATAGAGGGGTTATAATCTCTTTTTCTCATGAGGTGATGACTTTACTAATTAAGTGTGCTACAGAGAAAGCCTTCCTTACTACAGTAGACACATGGTTGTAGTTAAGGTTGCAGTCAGCTTGTGATCACAGGTCCCTTACCACTTTGTGGGTACTTAGGGTATTGTTGTTGATTTGATATTGATAGGGGGCATTGTTTGTGTCAAAAGGAATGATGCATTTCTTTTCATTCAGTTTGAGACTTAACTAATACATCAGCCGTTGGTCTGTGTGAGACCCTCCTGGAGTATACTGACATAATTTGGGGATTCAGTAATTGCAACTAGTCTGACGTTGTCTGCAAAATTGGTCAGACACAACCCCTTAGTTTTGACCTGAACTTCTGAGAAGTATATACCAAACAGTAGGGGGCTCAGCAGTAACCCATGTGGCACTCTGCTGGTAACAGGTTTGCTGGTTGGGTTGCTGTCACGCACTTTGATAGTTTGTTTCTGGTTTGTGAGCCAGTTGACAACTCATCTTACAACAAAGGGGTTTACATTCAGTTTAAGTTTACCAGTAATGCCTGAATGTGGGATTGTGTTGAAAGCCTTTGCCAAGTCAAGGTATGCTGTGAGCACAGATTTGCCCTCATCAATGGCCCTGGTCACATTTTCAAAGAAGTCCACCATATTTAATAGGCAGGATCTGCCCTTGATGAAGCTGAATTGGGTAGCATCCAGGGTTTGGAGATCACCTATTTTCTGCTTAAAACCAGAGCTTTGGCCGGCTAAGATCTAGCTGTATTCAACTGGATGTATAAGAGAATTTAAGTACCTTTTATCTGCACTTTTTTCAAATAATACAGCATTTTAATTGATTTATTTGCGTTGCATTGAATATTAACTGAACTGGAAGTTTGACTCTGTTTTTTCAGTTAGTGCTTGCTAGATTGTATTGCCTGTTATTAATTGCAGTCAGAGGTAGTCCCATTCATTGATATCCTGTTACTGCCTATTTAAGTGGTACATTTTGGAATATTTTCTGCTTAAAACCTGAGCTTTGGCCGGCTAAGATCTAGCTGTATTCAACTGGATGTATAAGAGAATTTAAGTACCTTTTATCTGCACTTTTTTCAAATAATACAGCATTTTAATTGATTTATTTGTGTTGCATTGAATATTAACTGAACTGGAAGTTTTGACTTTGTTTTTTCAGTTAGTTCCCCACCCACCCTCCTTGGTTTTGTTTTGGTGTTAATCTTGGTGGCTTTGAAACTGCCCGCCCCTCTTGTAAATTTGTGTTTGGATACTCCTTCTGGGACAATCTCATTTGCTCACTCAACTGAGCGCAGTGAGATCATATTCTGATTTCAGGCACTCCTACTGTGTACAAAGAGAGCATCTGGGAAAGAAAAAAAATTTAAGCTTGTTTCCTGCCTTTCCTGTAAGTGGTCTAGACTGTTTGCAGGCTTCTAAGCCCTCAAGCCTTTCTGTGTTGGAGGGAAGCTTTCTAGCTTAATTTTGCTTCTTAGAACTAGCCAGTTTTCTAGTTTCAGCACTCAAATCTGTTTCTTTGAACTCAGCACTTGTTCAGAACTCGTAAGCACTAAATAAGCTGCAAATTATTACAGCACTCAACTTTCCTCACTTGTCTAGAGGAAAGCAGTTTTTAGTACTTAATAAATAAGCACCTATCCAGGCATGTCTAAGGGTCAACTCCCGGTGATTTCTCCTGTCTACTTGATGAATCTGGGCATCTTGGGGAAATGCAGCAATTGCCTCATGTACACAGACAACTCTCTCCTCCTACCACCCAACACTACAACCTGTGAGATATGCACTTATACAGCCAAACTGGAAGCAAAGCTCTCTTCACCCAAGACTGGACTAGACAGTCAAGAAGAGAAGGTAAACACTTGCACCACACCACACTCATCACATAGTCCCTCAAAACCTACACCACCGGGGGGCGTGGCTAGGATGTAGACTGGTTGGCAGCATCTTTTCTCAGCTCTGCACTCAAAAGATATTTCTGACAGGAATTTTTAAAAACTAGATATTGTAGAAAAAACTATTTTGTTGAATTACTTCTACTAATATCACTAGAAGTTTACAGTGCAAAAAATTGGCTTTAAACATTATTTTTCCTGTCAAAAACAAGAAGGAAGGTATCTGAATCTACTGAAAATGAGCTTTTCTAAGCACACCACACAGGACCAGACGATGAAAAAGGAGATACAGTCTTTATTAAATGCTATACAAGACTTGTCAGTGAAATTTGACAAAATGAATACCAAACTGGACACTTTTGAGGAGAGATCTACAAAACAAATACAGCAACTACAAGAAATAATGATGCAACAGAAGTCTCAAATAGCTGACATAGAGATCCTTAAATGATACTGAGGGCAGACTCTCAGAACAAGATCTTCAGCTACATTTTTTATCACAACAAAATGCTTCATTACAAAATAAAATAGAGGATCTAGAGAACAGGTGCAGACGAAATAACCTTCGCATCTATGGGCTACCAGAGAAAACAGAGGGAGATAACATGGTGACTTTCCTTACTACCTGGTTACCAGAAGTTTTAAAATTGCCTGAAGCTCTTTCTTATGGAATTGAAAGAGCCCACAGATCCTTAAGAGCTGCTTCATCAAATCAAAAAATCACCCAAGATCAATAATAGTATTTTTTTTTTCATCACAGGACAAGGAACTTATTTTAAAAACAGCATGGTCAACTTCTCCAGTTAAATACAAAGACAACATAATCAGATTTGATGATGATTATTCTGCTGGAGTTATAACTGCAAGAAAAGAATGTCTCCCTCTGATAAAGGAATTGAAAAAAAGACAACTTAAAATCCACTTGCTGTTCCCTGCAAGAATAAAAATATTTTTACTGAAAGTCCTAAAAATTTTGACACTCTGCAAGCAACAGTTTCTTATCTTTCAGCTAATAAAACCTTGGATAATGTGGAAGAAATGGATTTCTCCCAATTTGGGGTTAAGCGTCACTTAGAAAAAAATGAATGGAGCACTGCTGACAAGAAGAAGAAGAAACGATAAAAGACATATGAAAAACACAAACATTATTGTCTTCTATTTGCTCTGTAAGGCAAAAAAGTTCTTTGAAAGCATTCATGCTTTACACATGTGTCAGTCTTTGAAACAATATAAATACAAGATAAGCAGGACATTTCATAACTAAAGGAAACAACCCTAAAGGAAGCAAGGTAACATATCTTTCTCTATTACAGTGTAAATACTTATAGTCATGATTTTTCTAACTCTAAATGATGTTTAGATAGTTCATTTATAAATTACCTGCCTTTTACTGCTAGTATAGAATATGATGTATTTACACTGACATATTAATGTGGTGTGTTTAAATGAGCATGATTCCTTCTTATATTATTTACACTAAGCTGCATGAAATATCTAAACTGATGTATTTAATACACATACTAATATATAAAAACTGATAGTAATAACTGTCAAAAAGTGCTTTGAAAAGTAATTATCTATTCTTTGATGCTAAAAGTGCCTTTTTGACTAACAAACAACTGTTTGGCTTGTATATCTGCCCTTAATGTTAAGAAAACTAATAGAAGTTTAATGAGCTGGTGTTCAGTTTAAAAAAAAAAGCCCTAAAAACTTCACTTACTTTGTTTTTGCCTTCCCGCCATGGTCACGAGCTGGGAACTCTTATTTTACCACCCCTGAATGAAGGTTCTTCAGTTAGAATCCATTACAGTGTGTTAAACCTTCTAACAGCACAAAATGAAAGTAAACAGTCATGAGTGATATCAGCACTAAAACAAGACTGTATGGGTGTGGTGTCAGCTCCTAAGCTACTTAAAGTAACCAGCACACTATTTATGAGATGGCAAAGTGCTTTTACAGTTTTAACAAATATTAAAAGTACACTGAAGTACCTAATGAATTTAGAAGGTATCAACACATACATGACATTTTATTATATTGTAATATTTCTTATTCATTCTGAATTGTACACATAAACAGCACACAAAGCTTAAAAAGAAGTATATCACTTGGAAGAAACTGTATGAATAGTTAACATATACAGACTTTACTATAATCTTTTCTGATAAGATCACCCACGTAAATTACTATAATTTAACTTAATTTTATAAAAATTTAATATATTTAAGTCCTTGACTGGAACTATATAACATATTTGTAGACACACTGCAGCTAGTGTACTCAACCTTAAGAATAGTAAGTCAATTAAGGTTCATGAATGTAGCTATGTGTTATTAGGCATTTTAAGGGTAAAAAGGAGTTGCTGTTTAATTATCAAGATACTCTGTAAATATTAAATTGTTCAGGTAGCACAATCATTAAGCAGTAATGAGCAAGAAAAAAATCTCAGTCTTGCTTATGATATTGTTATTTATATATACATATATATATGTATATATATATATATATATATATATATATATATATATATATATATATATATATATATATAGGAAAGAACTGCTGAATTATAAGTATGCTTTTATTAAAGGCAAGTTATATTAATATTGAACATCCCCACTGAAAATGAATGGTTGTGTAGAGACACAGTAACTCCCATTATATAACCAAGGCTAAAGAGATTGTCTTGTATGTCTAAATTGATCAGCCTTGAACCTTAGATTGCAAACAGACATGCAACATACTTTTATTTATAATACTGAATATATATTATATAACATCACAAATGCTAAAGCCATTGTCAGCTATATCTCATATCAATCAGCATTAAAATATGATTTGAATAGCATAGGCATTTACTAACATATTGCTGTTGGTACCTGATATGCATATAAGTAACAGGTCTAATTTCTGTCTATGAAAGTAAATACCAGGCTGTGTGCATTTGTTAATTATGAAACAAGAGCGTGCTATCTATTCTTTTTAATATCCTATAGGTATGTACTTGTTAGAGACACACACATGCTGCAAAGCTGCTAGTTATTGCATATTCATTAGTATATTTCTGACTACAGTGTTATAAATATATGGTATGGACCACTTGAGTTGAGAATATGTCTCTATATTGGGCCTGTTCTCTGTTTGAACATTGTATATTATCTATAATATGATATGGAGTACCCTCACTAAATTCAAAGAAGCCACAATAGAAACAAATATTTATTAAAAATGGAGAATAGAAGGATGAAGAGAAAAATGAAGGAAATGGTTGATGGTCATATAAGGTTATCTTTTCCTGTGTATGTAGAAGAGTTGACAGTAATAAGTACCAAACAATTGTGTTATAGCATATTTAAAGCCTATTTTGCTTCTCATATTTTCCAACCTTACAGTTATAATGCTGCAGATAAATCCTGTAATATCATAAGGAGTATGAGTTGCTATTTGACATATGACATATGTGGTACAGTAGCGATGAAATATGCCAGTGGCACTAATAAATATATAGGAATTGCTAAGAAATATAGTCTTAAACTATATAATACCAATGCCAAAAACAAATTAGTAGCATTCATACCACTAAAATATGACTTTTTGAATTAAAAGAAAACTATAAGATTACTGATAAATGACAATACAAATGTAGCGTTATATTCATTGTTACGGATACTTTCTGATTTAATCAACTTGTGGCATGGTTAACTGATGCATATAATGCTTAACATTTTTTTTATGTATGTATGCATATATGTGTGTATGTATGTATGTGTGTATATATATATATATATATATATATATATATATATATATATATATGTGTGTGTGTGTGTATGTGTATGTATATGTGTATATATGTATATATATGTATATATACATATATATATATATATATATATATATATATATATATATATATATATACAGGTAGACCATTACAATAAATTTGATACCTATGAATGCCACTCACACTATAAGGGAGATAGACAGCAAGCATATTATTTTTAAGATGCATAACCATTATTGCTACACAAAAGATATATTAAAATAAAAGATTTTCCTTTACAATTTAAACAAAGCCAAATAGTTAAGTATTAAATCTATGTATAGTTGTGTTGCCTTAGTGTTTTATAAAATATTAAAAATAGATAAAGACTGTATTTAAGTAATCTGTAAAGACAGATACATGTATACTTAAAAGATATATAAGATACTTTTCATTATAAAACTACCATATGGCGGGGCCGGGGGAGGATGCTGAAATGCAGACTTAGAGAGATCGCTTGAATGATTAGATCATTCAAGGATGAGATGGTTTTTCTCATGGAGGGGTTTGGTGGTTGTTTATCTTATATTGTTCTCAGTTATGATCTTGTAATTTACTTTTATTGGGTGCCTATAATCTATTGTAATACTGTTGGAAGAAGAAAGAACAAGTCATTCTCTTCATGTACACACATCTACACATTGTTACGAGTATATGAATATGGATAAAAGCAAAGCTAATATAAATCCAATTGCAAAATGTATATCTCTTAATGTAAATGGTTTAAATAATAGCTGCAAAGGGAAGTCTTTATAGATATTTAAAGCTATGTGAAGCAACTAGTATTTTTACAGGAAACACACCTTACACAGGAAGACATAAATAAAATATACAATAAAAATTATACAATACTAGTAAGTTCCACCTATAATCAGAAGCGAAGGGAGTAGCAATTTTGTGGAAAAACACTACTTTAATGCCTAAAATCATAAACACGTTCCATGACAACTCAGGAATGTTTTGTCTAGTGACAATATCTATCAATGAAATGATATATACACTAGTGAATATTTATTGGATACCAGGACTAGGTGTTAGAGTGGCCAAACAACACTTAGAAGACATTGTACAATATACCAAAGGCAATTTAATCATAGCTGGAGATTTCAATTGCATTATAAAAGAAACTGACACAAATACTAAAACTACCGTAAGAGATCACCTTTAACAAAGTTATCTGAGTTTGTTGAAACTTTTAATATAGTTGACATAAATGAGTATGCTATCCCAGATTCACTATTCTTTACACATTTTTCCCATACACATAATACATACTCTAGAATAGATAGAGTGTACATAACAAAGGATTTAACCTCTAAATTAAATAAAGTCAAGACAATTTCATGTCCATTTTCAGACCATAACACCATAACGTTTGAGATAGACTTATGTTTCAAGAGAAGGATATCAGTAACAAGAATACCATCTTACATAACAAATCTCAAAGATTTTAAGGAATTTTATATTAAAGAGACACAAACATTCCTAGATATCAATCTTACAAAAGATGTATCTGAAATATATATATATGGGATGCATTGAAAGCATACCTATATGGAAGAAGCGGTGGGATGGTATAAAAATAAACAAAAACAGTGGAATAAGGAATTAATGGAATTACAGTCAAAAGTAGATAATTTAAAGCTTGATATTCAAAATGGAAACACCAACTTAATAAAAGAACTAGAAGATACTAATAAAAAATACTCAGAGGCGCTACACCACAAAACAATGATCAACTTAGAAAAAATTAAACTATGTTACTATTCAATGAACCCTAAAAACCAGCGGAGAATAGCAAATAGGACTAAAAGATTATTAAAACAAATCAAATCAAGGAAATACATAATATAGAAACCAAAAAGAAAGTATCTGATTTAGAAGGAATACTAGAAGCTTTTAGGCTATTTTTTCATAAACTTAATAATCAAAATGAGAAAACAGAAACACATTCAGCATTGAAAGCTTTTCTCAAAAACAATGTTAAAGTTAGGTTATTAGAGGAGCAGGTACAACTAATAGATAAACAAATAACAATGACAGAACTTAAAGCTGAAGTAAATAAGCTAAAATTAAACAAAGCTCCAGGTATAGATTATCACCCCAGAAATGTTTAAATTACTATCGAATGAGGCTTTGCTGTTGTTATTGAATGTCTTTACATCAGTTAAAAATGGTAAAGACATTCCTCCTTCTTGGAAGTACACATTAATATCACCAATTCTGAAACAAAATAAAGATCCCAGTGAATGTTCATCATACAGACCCATTTCACTTCTTAATATAGATTATAAAATTTTTATGGCAATACATGCTGCTCGAATAAAACAATTGCTACCACTTTTGATAGAGGAGGATCAAACAGGTTTTATAAAAGATAGGAACACTTATGACAACATTAAAAGAATTCTTTCCTTAATTGATTATATAAATGTCACAAAAAACAAAATGAATGTTATTAGCTTAGACATAAATAGCGCATTTGATTCAGTGAACTGGGATTATCTGTGGTTAGTTTTAGAAGAATATGGCTTCTCAAACAACTTCACTTTGTTAATAAAATCATTATATGAAAAATCATTGGCTTATATAAAACTGGGATCTTGTCTGTCTAAATCTATTAAAATAACTAAGGGCACAAACTCAGGAACCTCACATGGCCTTCCTGAAAACACTAGAGGGGATAAATGCATCGCCAAACACCATCATACTAGGTGACTTCAATTACCCTAATATAGACTGGGAACACTACTCAAGCCCAAACACCCTAGCCCAAAAGTTCCTGGAATTCATAAACTCAAATGCCATGGAACAACTAGTCACCATCCCCACAAGAGGAGATAACATACTTGATCTCATCATCACGAACATGGGAGCACAATGTTCAACACCGGAAGTATACCCCTCACTGGTGAGATCAGATCACAAACTAATCTCGCTGGAGGTCCTCATCCCACCCCACCTGAAATAAAAAGACCACAGTAAAGAACTTCTCAAAGCCAACTTCACACTTCTAAAGACTAGTGTGGTCTCCTTTAAGGCCCCGAGCCGGCGGAAAACAGTACTCAAGCCGCTGAATCACTTACAAACACCTTCTACCAGCACCTGCAGGACTGCATGGATAAGGCAATCCCAAACAAAACAAAGACTCTTAGTACCAAAGGCAAGCGTCAAGTCTGGTGGACCCCAGCCATAAACAAACTCTACAATAAAAGGAGGAAGCTACTACAAGATAGAGCAAAATCCTTAAAAGGTAAGACACCCTTGATCACTATAAGTAAAAAACTAAGAGCTCTCATAAAATCATCCAAAGCAAATTTCGAGAGAAAAATAGCTAAAGACTCAAAAGACAATCATAAGGCCTTCTTTAGCTATGTTAGAAACCTAGGAGGAAACTCCCAGATATGCTCAGAACTAGTTCAAAATGATGTGAAGATTACTGATCCTACAGACATTGCCAACATACTGGCTGACAGGTTCAGTGCAAACTTCTCCCCCCCCCCCCAAAAGGAGAGATATCTATACCAAACGATTGCAGCCCCCCAAACATCTCCAGCACCCAAGTGAGAACTGCTCTCTCCAAAGCAAAAAACACAGCATCCATGGGACCTGATGGTGTCCCCGGCTGTGTGCTCCACGAACTCAATGAGGAATTAAACCCACAGCTAGGACAGCTGTTTAATCAAAGTCTTACCTCTGGATACGTACCCAGGGAGTGGCGCACTGCAACTGTGGTCCCACTTCACAAAGGCGGTGCCTCCACCGACCCTGGAAATTACCGGCCCATTAGCTTGACAAACCTTATCTGCAAAGCCATGGAGAGGATCATAATGGACCTCATAAATAAAGACATAGGAAATTTGCAGACTTTGGATCCAACCCAGTTTGGCTTTGTCAAAGGCAGATCATGCCTTTTAAACTTGGTTGACTTCTTGAAACAGTCACCAAAGCCATTGGCGAGGAAAGGCAGTCCATACAGCCTACCTCGATCTGGCTAAGGCCTTGATACAATACCCCACTCGGGTATCATTGAAAAACTCATCAGCTTAAATGTTAACCCATACATCACAAGATGGATTGCAAACTGGCTGAGTGACAGAACCCACAGGGTCAGAGTTGCTGGTGCCATGTCAGACTCAAAGCCTGTCACAAGTGGTGTCCCACAGGGCTCAGTCCTGGGCCCACTCTTGTTTGGCATCTACTTTTCCGAAGTACAAGCAAACACAGGAGGGTTATGGCTGACAAAGTTTTCAGATGACTGCAAACTGGGCGCCATAGTAGAAAACACATCTGACACAGATATCCTTCAGAAGGGTCTCACAGAAACGGATAACTGGTGCCAGAGCCACGGCCTGAAGTTAAATGCCAAAAATGCATAGTCATACCCTTTGGGAAAAACAAGGTTACCTAGCTACCAAATAGGTGGCAATCCACTGAGCACAGAAGAAG
This sequence comes from Protopterus annectens, assembly GCF_019279795.1. NCBI lineage: Eukaryota > Metazoa > Chordata > Ceratodontiformes > Protopteridae > Protopterus > Protopterus annectens. The sequence goes on along the minus strand of NC_056726.1, from coordinate 66,203,685 downwards.
TTATCAGGGACCTGGGGACCCAGGTTGATAGTAGTCTGTCATTCGACACCCATGTAGCTAAAGTAGTTAGGAAGACCTTCTACATTGCCCACCTTATCATGAAGGGATTCTCATCTAGATCAAGGGAGGTCATAGTCTCCCTTTACTCATCACTCATCAGACCAATGATTGAGTACAATGCCCCATTCGGGATGTATCTGACCCGACACTTGCAGCAGCTGGAGAGGCCACAAAAGTTCCTCACCAAAAGGATAAAGGGTCTCAAAAATCTGTCCTATGCTGCCCGACTGAAAGAACTCCAGCTCTATTCAGTCGCTTACCGCTTGCTCAGAGGTGACCTTTGCCTAACATACAAGGCCATGTCAAACCCAGATTTGATGAATATGCTTCACCTCAAAAATCTAGATCCATCAGAGCCACAAGGGCGGAGACTTAAACCTCGACACGGCTATTAATAGGACATGCTGGAGGGATAGATTCATCACCCAAAGACTCCCTATGCTGTGGAACAAAATCCCGGTACATGTGAGGCAGAGCACCTCGCTGGCCTTGTTCAAGAGAAATCTTGACCAATGGATGGGAGATCGCAGATATACCCCAGGGATTACCTCAGTGTCACTGCTCGACAGAGGCACAGCAAAATAATGGGTATAGTTCCCCATACTAAAGGGGTGGCGTAAGCCACAAAACGATGGGCTAGGCTTGTAAATGCCCTCGGGCAGATAGCCTAGTATGAACCTATGAACCTATGAACCTATGAACAAGGCTGCCCTCTTTCTCTGTTATTGTTTGCGCTAGTCATTGAACCCTTAGCAAATAATATACATATGGATAAAAATATTGAAGGAATACAACTAGACAACAGCCTAGAGCTTACAATTCAACTTTTTGCTGATGATATTTTAATTACCTTAAAAATAATAATAGCAGTTTAAAAGCATTATGGGACTCAATTCAAAACTTTCAAAACTTTTCAAGTCTTAAATTTAATGAGAACAAAACAAATGTGTTGCTTATAAATACTAATAAAAAAGATCTAAATAAAAAATACCATAAATATATCTCTACCGATAGTATAATTAAATACTTGGGAATTATAATAACTAACAACCTAGGTACTACAATTGAAACAAATTATAAAGAGACCTTAAATAATATTAAAAATCTAATACAAAGATGGAATAAATTCTTCTTTTCAATGGAAGAAAGGCTTTATATAATTAAAATGATCATATTTCCAAAAATTCTTTATGTCATACAAGCTTGTTCTTTGCCACCAGCTAAATCGCACCTAAAACAATTAAATAATTTAATGGTAAGATTCCTATGGTATCCAAAAAAAACAAGGATAGCTATGAAGTATCATCTAGATGATTGGGATATAGGTGGCATAGGTTTACCAGACATAGAAATATATTTGCATTCATCCATTATTAAAACAATATCATTATGGCTAAATACAAAATATACATCAAAATGGAAGCTAGTTCATGAGAGAATCTGGTTAAAATCAGGATTTGTAGTAGCAAATAAGTATACATATTTCATACCAAACAATTTTCTATGGCTGATGAAGGAATATATGATGATACATAAGAATAAAAATATAAGTTCCATATACATTACTTATACATTAAAAATTTTCCAAAATCTTATTAATAGCAATCCTGATATTAAAGCATGGTCATTTCTTTTATATCCAGTAGCGTACACACAAGGTAATATAATAACATTTAATATGGAAGTAGTCAACATGCTTAAAGAAAAGGGATTAATATATTGGCATCAATTGCTAAACTCTGGAAAACCTCTGACAATAGACCAGATTAAACAGAAATTAAATATGGAAGATAGTTTGTGGTTACATGTACAAGGATTAAGACAGTATATTAAGCAAACAAGAAACAATGCAACCATCAATAAGACAAAATGTTCCTAACCTTATAGAACATATAATATTACTAACGAAACAACCCATTACTGGAAAGGGATACTTATCATCTATTTGTAAAACAAACAAAAAAATAAAAATGCATAATAATGACAAAATATGGAATTATTATAGATCAGTTAATGGACATGTGCCAAATGACAGAGATAAAAAACTAATTCTTCTCTCTCCAAAGCAGACATCACTTTCATTACATTGGAGACTTTTTACATGGCAATTCATACACAGATCTTATGTAACCCCTCATAAAATGGAACTTATGTTTAAGAAAAATATTGGCTGCTGGAGATGTGATTTATCAATAAAAGCAGACTGGCAACATATGTTCAACAAATGCCATTTGATTAAACCATATTGGGATAAAATAAATTATTTTCTGCAAATGGTATAAAATGATAAATTCCAGATTTCCAAATCTATTATTTTGTTTAATGCACCTGTACCCGACTGTGTGCCAAGAACAAAATATGTAATCTTATGGACTCTCCTAGCTATTGCAAGGAAGAACATTACATCAAACTGGAAATCCAAAGCTTCTCCAACTTTTAAGCAATTCATGAATATGGTGTCAGCAGTATCGCAATTGGAAATGAACACTATTAAAGGAAGAACTGAAAGAACTACATCATTATACGTAGCATGGCAAAAAGTAACTGAAATACTGGAGAATAATGACTGCAGCAGATTATAATCAGGAAACAATTGTATAGAAAGTCAATTATATGTCAACAACAGACACCCTTGTAAATACTTTATTTTGGTTTTAATGTTTGATATCTCTTTAGAGGTTTTAGCCTACCTTTTTAAATAATTTGTAAATACTTCATTGTCATAAATAACCTGCATTCATGTTTTCTTGTTTTTGGAAATGAATAAAAATATTTAAAAAAAAAAAAAAAAAAAAAAAGAACCTACACCACCAAAACACATACATAGAAACACAAAACACACACCTACATTTGCGGAGGCTCTCAATAAAAACCTGCCCAAGCATCAGGGACCTCCAAAGCAGAAATGCAAGCAAACTTCACCCCCCAAAACAACCAAAATGACACATAGCCCACAAACTCAGTGTGTCACTCAACCACAGCCCATAAGGCATAACAATGTACCCAACCCTCTAGTCATAGGTGACTCTGTAGTCAAGCACACTGATGTTCCACTCACCAGGCTAAACAAGGAGAAAGTTACTGTCAGCTGCCTGTCAGGTGCCAGGATCCACCCCATAACGCACGCACTCAGGTCACTCCACAACAAGTAAAATATGACGTACCTCCTTGGACTACATGAAAAGAGACATGGAGGAGCTCTCCAATCTTGCAGCCAAGGCAGGTATGACCCTAGCCCTGAGTAGCATCCTGCCATCACCCAGAATGATACCACAGTACAAGGGCAAAATGATTGACTTCAACAATTGGCTAAGCTTCTTGTGTCAGTCTAAGGGGATCCAGTATTTGTCTGCCTGGGACGACATGATCGACATACCATGATGCTTTGCCAGAGATGGCCTGCACCTGTCGCCCTTGGGATTCCGGACACTGGCTAAAGCTTTTTTCACCCCTATAGTGCCTTTTTTAGGCAAGGTTCAAATGACAAATTCACCACCATAACAGGTACAAGCAAGCAAAACCTGAGGGTAATGCTACTCAATGCTAGAAGTCTAAACCTTAAAATGCACTCACTCAAGGCACTCCTTAAAATGGAGAACATTGACATCTGTGCAGTTACAGAGACCTGGTTCAAAGCTCCAGAGAGCACCCCTGCATTACCAGGCTATAATTCATACCACACCTTTCGGCGACCTAACCCGGAACAAAGCACTAAAGGTGGAGGTATGTCCATATTCATTAAAGATATCCACATCTCCAGGCTAGTTGCACACCATAATGCATCCGAGATTATCCAAGTGCAACTAACTCTGTGCAAGACCGCAATCCAAATTGTAGCTTGCTATAGACCTCCCACCATGCTCCAGGATTCCCACTCCTCATTTCTTGATACACTGAAAAGTATTAGGGTACAACCCAACACCCTAATAATGGACGATTTCAACTACCCCACCATTAACTGGGAAAACTACTCATGTACCAACTCTTTTGCTCAACGTTTTCTGGAATTCCTAAATTCCAATGCCTTGGATCAACTTATTCACACCCCCACCAGGTGCAGCAATATCTTAAACCTGGTCATTACCAACATGGGCAACCGGTGTTCCACACCAGAAGTCAATTCCTCATTGGTCAGATCCGACCACAAGCTAATCACCCTAGACAACTACATCCTGACCCCACCCCCAATTAGGGAAACCACCGTAAAAAAACTTCTCCAAAGCCAACTTCACACTTCTTAAGACAGAAGTGGCAAACTTCATGACACCCATGCAGACGGACAATAGAGGTATGACTGCTGAATCCTACACAAATGCACTTTATAAGCATTTACACAAGTGCATGGATAATGCTATCCCTAATAGAACCAAGATGCTATCCTCCAAAAAAAGGAAGCAAATCTGGTGGTCCTCTGCCATAAACAAACTCTACAACAGAAGAAAGAAACTGTTGCAAAAAAGAGTAAAATCCCATGACTGGAGGAACTCCCTGGACAACCTCAGTAAGAAGCTGAGATCCCTCATAAAATCCTCCAAAGCTAGTTACGAAAACAAAATTGCCACTGACTCTAAAGACAACCACAAAGCATTCTATAGCTATGTCAAGAATCTCAATGGCAAAACTCAGATCTTCTCTAAGTTACAGCACAAAGGCATTAAATATACAAAACCAACTGATATTGCTAACATCCTGGCAGATAGGTTCAGTGCTAACTTTACCCCTCTCACACACACTAGAAGGCCCATCTCTATACCAGAAGAATGCAAAGTTCCTGTAATCATGGCTGCACAGTTAAAAAACACACTTTCCAAAGCCAAGAACACAGCATTCATGGGACCTGACAATATCCCAGGCTGCGTTCTACATGAACTACAGAATGAACTGGCACCCTACCTAAGTACCATTTTTAATCATAGCCTCACCTCAGGCTTTGTGTCCACTGAATGGTGCACCATGACGGTTATCCCACTCCACAAAGGAGGAGCCACAATGGACCCCGGAAACTACCGCCTCATTAGTCTGACAAGCTTGGTCTGCAGGCCCATGGAACGTATCATCATGGAACTCATAAACAAAGACATTGGTAATCTCCAAACTCTAGATCCTACCTAGTTTGGGTTTGTAAAAGGCAGATCATGTCTCCTAAACGTGACTGACTTCTTTGAAGCAGTTACCAAAGCCATAGATGAGGGTAAGGTGGTTCACACAGCTTATCTAGATCTCGCCAAGGCTTTCGACACCATCCCCCACTCTGTAATTATAGATAAGCTCACTAAACTAGGTATAAATCCCTGAGTCATGCAAAACCACCACTATAAATAGCACAAGTAACCAAAAACTGAGGGTAATGCTACTCAAAGCCAGAAGTCTAAACCTCAAAATGCATGCACTCGAGGCACTCCTCAGTATGGAGAACATCGACATCTGTGCAGTAACAGAAACCTGGTTTAAGGCTCCTGAGAGCACCCCAGCACTACTAGGCTATAACTCATACCATACCTTTCGGCCACAGAACCAGGACTGAAACACAAAAGGCGGGGGTGTATCCATATTCATCAAGGATACCTACACCTCCTGGTTAGTGGCACAGCACAATACATCAGAGATCATCCATGTGCAACTAACAATGGGTAAAACTGCAATCCAAATTGTAGCTTGCTACAGATCACCCACCATGGCCCAGGACCCCCATTCCACATTTTTGGAGACACTGGGAAATATGAAGGTCCCATCAAACACCTTAATACTGGGTGATTTCAATTACCCAAACATAAACTGGGAGAACTACTCAAGTACTAACTGCCTTGCCCAACGCTTCCTAGAAATTATAAACTCGAATGCCCTGGATCAACTGGTCAACACCCCCACCAGAGGGAGCAACATATTGGACCTGGTCATCACCAACAATGGCGACTGGTGTTCCACACCGGAGGTCAACCCCTCCTGGTTAGATCAGATCATAGACTAATCACTCTGGATATCCACATTCCACCCCCACCCCCAATCAAGGAAACAGCCATGAAAAACCTTTCAAAAGCAAACTTCATGTTACTTAAGACTGAGGTGGAAAGGTTCACAGCCCCCATGCTAAAGGACAATGCTGTCCAAGCTGCTGAAACCTTTACAAAGGCACTCTATGAGCATCTGCAGGAATGCATGGATCATGCTATACCAAGTAAAACCAAGACTCACTCCTGCAAGAAAAGGATACCAGTCTGGTGGACCCTTGCCATAAACAAGCTATACAACAGAAGGAGGAAACTAGTACAGAAAAGAGTAAAATCCCAAGAAGGAAAGACATCCCTGATCAGTATCAGCAAGAAACTACGATCCCTCATTAAATCATCCAAGGCTAGTTTTGAAAGAAAAAATGCCAATGACTCCAAAGATAACAACACAGCATTCGTTAGCTATGTCAAGAACCTAAGTGGAAACTCTCAGATTTGCTCTGAGTTAGTGCAGAATGGCACAAAATACACTGAACCTACTGATATTGCAAACATTCTGGCAGACAGGTTTAGTGCAAACTTCATCCCCCCCTCTCACCCCCTAAAGGGCCCATAACCATACCAGAAGAATGTAGGGCCCTGTCAATCACTGACACACAGGTTAAAACAGCCCTATCCAAAGCCAAAAACACAGCTTCAATGGGACCGGATGGGGTCCCAGGCTGTGTCTTACAAGAGCTCCAAAATGAACCAACCCCTCACCAAACACACTGTTCAAACTCAGCCTCTCTACAGGCTAAGTACCCACAGAGTGGCGCACAGCAACAGTTATCCTGCTCCACAAAGGTGGAGCCACAATGGAACCCAGGAACTATCACCCTATAAGCCTGTCTAGCCTAGTCTGCAAGGCTATGGAACGCATCATCATGGAACTCATTAGCAGAGACATTGGGAACCTCCAAACATTGGACCCTACCCAGTTTGGTTTTGTTAAGGGCAGATCATGCCTCCTAAACATGGTGGACTTCTTTGAGACGGTTACCAAGGCATTAGATGAGGGAAAGGAGGTCCACGCAGCCTACCTAGACCTCGCAAGTGCTTTCAACACCCTTCCCCATTCTAATATTATAGACAAGCTCACCAGCTTGAACATAAACCCCTATGTCATGGGATGGGTTGCCAACTGGCTCATGGATAGAACCCACATGGTGAGAGTTGCAGGCTCTATGTCTGACTCTAAACTGGTTGCAAGTGGCATCCCCCAGGGCTCAGTCCTAGGACCCCTCCTGTTTGGTATATACTTCTTAGAGGTACAGGCAAGCATAGGAGGACTATGGCTGACCAAGTTCGCAGACAACTGCAAACTAGGGGCCATAATTGATTCTCCAGCTGATACAGATATCCTCCAGATGGGTCTCACTGAGACAGATACCTGGTGTCAAAATCATGGCCTCAAGCTAAATGCCAAAAAGTGCATAGTCATCCCCTCTGGAAAAAACAAAGTACCCACGAACTACTACATAGGTGGCAATCCCCTAAATACAGAAAATGTAATAAGGGATCTGGGGACCCAAGTAGATAGTAATCTCTCCTTTGATAATCTTTTTGCCAAGGTAGTTAGGAAATCCGTCTATGTGGCCCACCTAATCACAACAGAGTTTGCATCTAGAACAAAAGAGGTTATTGTGCCTCTCTGCTCATCACTCATTAGACCCATCATAGAATACAATGCCCCATTTGGGACGTACCTTACAAGACACCTACAACAGCTGGAAAGGCCACAAAAGTACCTCACCAAGAGGATTACTGGCCTCAAACAGATGCCCTATGCAGCCAGAATCAAGAAACTCCAGCTGTACTCGGTCGCATACCGCTTACTCAGAGGTGATCTCTGTCTGACATACAAGGCCATGTCCAACCCAGAACTGATGGACATGCTCCACCTAAAAAAAGCAAATCCCAGACAGCCACATGCTCTAGAGATATAAACCTCACTACAATGATAAATAGGACATGCTGGAGGGATAGATTCCTATCCAAGAGACTCCCCATGCTTTGGAACAGGATTCCAATATACATCAGGCAGAGCCCCTCACTAACACTCTTCAAGAGAAACCTTGACAAGTGGATGGGAAACAGAAAATTTACCCTGGGGATCACTGCACTGGCTCTGCTGGACAGTGACACGGGGAACTAATGGCTCTGCTGGACAGAGGCACAGGGAACTAATCTAAGGGGGTGGCAAAAGCAAACACATTCTGGCTAGGCTTATAAATGCCCTTGGGCAGATAGCCTAGTACTTACCTATGAACCTATGAACCTACAAGATGGGTTCCCAACTGGCTCATGGACAGAACCCACACAGTGAAAGTAGGAGACTCCAAATCCGACTTCAGACCACTGACAAGTGAAGTACCACAGGGTTCAGTCCTGGGTCCTCTCCTGTTTGGTATCTACTTCCCTGAAGTACAGGCTAACACAGAAGGTCTTTGGCTGACAAAGTTTGCAGATGACTGCAACCTAAGAGCCATAATCGAAACTCCTAATGATGTGGACATACTACAAAAGGGCCTCATTGAGACAGATGCCTGGTGTCAAAGCCATGGTCTGGAGCACAATGCCAAAATGTGTATTGTCATCCCCTTTGGTAAAAACTCTGTACCCACGAACTACCACATAGCTGGTAGTCTACATATTGCCAAAAATGTAATAAGAGACCTTGGGACACAGGTGGACAGTAGTCTCTCCTTTGATAATCACATCACCACAGTGGTCAGGAAATCCTTCTATGTGACTCACCTCATCACAAAAGGTTTCTCATCCAGAAAAAAGAGGTAATTGTTCCCCTCTACTCATCACTCATTAGACCCATTATAGAGTACAATACCCCTTTTCATATGTACCTCACAAGACATCTACAACAACTGGAAAGGCCACAGAAATACCTCACAAAGAGGATTACTGGCCTCAAACAGATACCCTACTCAGACCATCTCAAAAAACTCCAGCTTTACCCCATTGCATATCGCCTACTCAGAGGCAATCTGTGCCTAACATACAAAGCTATGTCAAACCTAGAGCTGTTGGACATGCTCCACTTAAAGAAATCCCAATCCCTCCAAGCAACACACTCTAGGGACCTAAACCTTGTCAACACAATAAACAGAACAAGCTGGAGGGATAGATTCCTGTCCCAGAGACTTCCCATACTCTGGAACAGACTACCTATCTATGTCAAACAGAGCTCCTTATTAGCACTCTTCAAGAAAAATCTTGATGATTGGATGGGAAATAGAAAATTCACCCCAGGGATCACTTCTGTGGCTCTGCTCAACAGGGGCACAGGAAAATAATTTTCTTGGGTGGCGAAAGCCAGGGTACTTTTTTGGCTAGGCTTATATAGGCCCTAGGGCCAATAGCCTAGTACCTACCTATGAACCTATGTCTTTATTTATGTGGTCCATAATGATACGTTCCATAGCCTTGCAGATGAGGCTGGTGAAGCTTATGGGTCTGTAATTCCCTGGGTCTGTTGCTAGGCCAACTTTGTGGAGAGGAATAACTGTTGCTGTTCTCTGTTCCACAGGAACAAAGCTTGTGGTTAGGCTATGATTGAAAGGAGTACCTAATGATGATACTAGTTCATGTTTTAACCAGTTTAGAAGACAGCCTGGGATGTTGTCTGGTCCTGTAGAGGCTGTATTTTTTGCCTTGGACAAGGTTTTAAGGACCTGCTCTTCAGATATGTAGGATATGGGGGGAGTTTGGTGGAAGGTTTATGATAGGTTAGGAGGGGATAAAGGATTGAAAGTTTCCCCCAACCTATCCACTAGCAGGTTTGCTATCTCTGTGGGGTCAGTGTGTGTGATACTATTGGTTACTAGTTCTGCACATGCTTGGGTCCTACCTTTTAGGCTAAGTCAGTGGCTGTAAATGGCCTTATAGATATCCTTGGCTGTATTTGCTAAGTTTCTCTCAAAGGAGCCCTTAGATGATTTGATAAATTGTCTTATTTGCCAGTTGAGGCTGAGAATGATGCTTTTCCATTGTTGGGGACTTGCCTTTGTTTTCTTGGACAGCAACCTTTTGCATTTATTGTAAAGTTTGTTGATGCTGGATGTCCACCATGGCAGCTTGTTCTTACTTGGTGCTCTAACTTTGATTCTTTCTAGTGCAACAGACTTTATACACTTATACAAGTGATAGTACAGGGCTTTAGTGTAAGCTTTGATATAGTTTTCACTTCCAGCTTGGGGTGAGGCTTAGAATGCATTTATACCATCACCTAGGAGGGTGTTGTTTAGCTTGGTGAAGTTTTTTAGTCTGATTTCACCCATTGTGAGTTCTGGTGTTAGTGCCAGCTAGAAGGTAACTGTTTTGTGGTCATATTTAACTAATGAGTGTCCAGTGCCAGCTCGAAGGTGACTGTTTTATGGTTAGATTTAACTAATGAGTGTCCAACAGTTGTGGCAGTACATCTGTTTGATGTGTTAGTGACGACCAGATCTAGAATGTTTGTTTCTCTTGTCAGGATATGAACAATTTGTTCCAGGGCATTTGAATTAACAAAGTCAAGGAACATTTGCTTTAGCAAGTTGGAGCTACTGTAGATTTCCCAGATGATGGTGGAATAATTGAAATCCCTCATAATTAGAGTGTTTGGTAAAATTTGGTTTGTCTCCAATTTGGTCAAGTAGGCTTCATGGGCTTCATGACCCATGGAGGGGGATCTATATCTGGCTATGACTTCAATGGGAGTCTTACCCACCGTAAACTGGACTTGGTGTAACTCTATGGAGTTGTCCAGTCTAACTAGATGGGCAGTGAATTTATCTCTAATATAGATAGAAACACTGCTTCCTTTGGTTTTCACACAGTCATTTTGTGGTCTAAAGGTGTGGAAGGCACTGTAGCCTTGCAAGACCGGGGTACTCTCTGAAGCCTTGAACCAGGTTTCTGTGACTGCGCAAACATCTACATCTTCTAGTGATAGAAGTGCTTCCAGGGAGTGCAGTTTTTGGTTTAAACTCCTATAATTAACATCATGACTTTTATTTTGGCACCCAGATATGAACATTTTCACAATATAAAAAATAAAAAAAATAAAGGTGGCACACAGAAAAGAGGATAAGTAATGGCGAAATTAAAGAAATATAAACTCAAGTTATGAATTATCTGCAAAGTGAATGATTTAGTGTAGACAATCTAACTCAGGTAATGTAGCAGTATGATTGAACAATGAGTCCCCAAACTAAGAAGAACAGGAGGAGTGGGAGGCATCTGATGACTTGTCACACGATGATGCTCCAAACCATTTATCAAAGGTTCAATTGGATTTGCAAAGCAAGACAAGGAGCAGGAAACAGTGGCAACCCTGATACAGGCAATGTTGTGGTATGATAGGCCAATGAGATCCCATATGAAGGAGCAGCGGATGACTCAGGATGCAGCTGAAGAGAATATGTCACAGGAATATGTTCTGGAACTTTCTGCAGAATGCCCACAGGAAACAGGGAGTAACGAATGTGCTCTCAGTTTAGAAGATAATGATCTAAGGGAAGAGTTACTTGATTAAACAGAAACTGATAGACATATTACGATTGATGAAAGAAATAGGTTATAAAAAAGACACAATTTTAAATGACTGATAAACCAGATGAACACAGTAATCAAGAATATTCACAGAAATTTATGTGATAAATAGAAGTAAATGGGATATATTACCATGCAGCTAAGTTAATAACATATAACATAGAGCAATAAGAGAAAAGAAGGGGGACTATAAAATGCCATCGTAGATGCTTTGAATAGAGAACATTATAAAGCATTTAAGACAAGAAGCATTATTGTTAGAAGAATATAGAAGAGGGGAACAAATAAATACTAAGAAGAATAGACTTGATAAAAACAATGCACAGTATCAGATAGACCAGAATATATCATACACTATTGCAAATAACAAACTAAATATATCAGCACTGTCAAAAAGCTTAGAAGATATGCACATAAATATGATGGAAAAGTACAAAATAATAAATTCATTGATATGCCAAAATAATTTTATAGACAACTGGGAAACAAAGAAAAAGTAATAGAAACATAAAAAAAGAAGAATTAGGCACATTTTGGAGAAACATTTATGAATACCCTATAGAAAATAATGATGTTGAATGGATAGAAAAATTTAAAGAAATATTAAGGAAATCAAATGTACAAGATATGAAATTGGGTGAAGTAACTGCAGGAGAAACTGAAACTAAATAAAGAAAATCTCTTAAATGGAAAAGCTCAGGCCCAGATGGAGTACCTATCTTCTGGTTAAAGGTATTAATACAAAGATTTAGCTCTGAGTAAGAATTATTTATATGCACATCCCAAACAGACACCAACCTGGTTAACAATAGGAAAAATGATACTCGTACATAACAATGAATCTGTAAGCCATCTTAAAAACTATAGACCAATAACTTGCCTTCTAATGATGTACCAACTATATACTAGAATTGATGCAGACAGTGTTTATAGTCATGTAGAAAAATATAGTCATGTAGAAAAAAACTCAATCATGGTAATAGAATAAAAGGGTAACAAAAATGGAACAAAGGATTATGTGTTAAAGCCATAATAGAGAATTGTATAAGGGGGATAATCTAAGTATGTCATGGATAGATTACATAAAAAAAATTTGACAGCGTCTTACATTTATGGATAAAGGAGTCCTTATAGATGCATAAAACGCATCCTACAAGGACCAATTACATTACAATGACCATGAAACAATGGCAAACCATTTTGCAGTTAAGCCATGATAGAGGGAAAATTATTATCCCAGGGATAAAAATTCAAAGGGGGATATTCCTGTGTGGTTCTTTGTCATCGCTGTTGTTTTGTCTTGTCCTTAACCCATTAAGCTGTTTACTTAAAAGTTTGTGTTACAGTTACAATTTGGCTCCCTGAAAACAACTTAAAACTATAGTTCAATAGATGAGGAGTTGAAAGCACATCTGCAAGTGGTTAAAATTTTCTCAGATGAAATAAAAATATTTGGTCTTGATAAATGTGTAAAAACAATGTTTAAAGCAGGAAAGTTGCTCTACCAAGAAAATACCAATCTGGGACAAGCATGTGATATAAAAGAACTTGAACACGAGGGAGTGTATACATATTTGGGAAATGATGAAGTATTGGCAATAAAACATGAACAAATACAAATACAACTCAATAAGGAATACTTCAGAAGACAAAAGATAATATTGAAAACAGCCTTGACATCTAGGAATAAAGTCCAAGCAATATTGAAAGCAGCCTTGACATCTAGGAATAAAGTCCAAGCAATAAACAATTTGCTCTTTCTGTTTAACTTACTGTTTTGGTGTGATTGGTTGGCCCCAAAAAGTATTGGATCAATTGGACAGGAAAACAAGAAAAATGCTTCACACATATAAAATAATACATATAAAAATTGATGTATACCAAGATTATACATTCCTCATCTGAAGGAGGTATGAGCCCTCTCAAAATGGATTACATGTATATATCTGCAGCCATGAGACTGCATATATATCTATTGACCTCACCAGATCCAAACATAGTGAAAGTTTTAAAAGATGAGGAGAGGAAGTCTAAGATGACATCTCTGATTAGCTTAGCAGAAGCATTCTGGTGTCAGGTGGGAATTGAAATCAAACCCGAAGTAGACAAAAATCAGATGGCAACTGAATGTGCCAAAACACAAAAGAAAAAATATATAAGGAGAAGAATCAGATGAGAAGGAAAGAAATGCAGAAAAAAACATACAGTGACAACTATAGAGATCTTCTTGAACAACTTCATGTTGGTCAGGATTTAATGTAGGAATGGTTAAGGAGAAGTGAGTTGAAACCAAAAGATGAAAGTTTAATAATGGCAGCCCTGGATAGTTAACTATGTACATAATGGTTTACAAAGTGCATTGAATACGTAGGAGAAACAGACCAATGTAGGTTCTGTAAAAAAGAACTGGAAACAGTCACACATCTTCCTGCTGGGTGCGATACACTCATGGCAGAGGGCTTGCATACTTAAAGGTCAATAAACTGGCAAGACTGTTGCATTGGGGATTGTGCAAACAATACAATGTAGAAGTAGCTAAGAAGCATTGGAAACATGATCCAAAAAGCATTATAGAGAATGATGAAGTTTATATCACATGGGATTACCCATTACCAGCTATTCAGAAAACAGATGTGAAAAAAAACTCATGGCAGAGGGCTTGCATACTTAAAGGTCAATAAACTGGCAAGACTGTTGCATTGGGGATTGTGCAAACACTACAATGTAGAAGTAGCTAAGAAGCATTGGAAACATGATCGAAAAAGCATTATAGAGAATGATGAAGTTTATATCACATGGGATTACCCATTACCAGCTATTCAGAAAACAGACGTGAAAAAAAACCCAGGTATAATATTCTATGAAAAAAAAGACAAAAAGTAGCACTAATCATACCTCCCAACTGTCCAGATTATTACAGAATATCAAGATTTTTGCCTCATATTTTTGGTCTGTTCCTCATTTGTGATTTTCTGGATTTTTGTGACAGATAAGTGAGGAATGAATTCACTAAATAATGACAGGCATTTCAGTTTCAGATTTCGTACCCTTCAGAAAATGTATGGTAACACAAGACCTTTTATTCTAGCAACTTTCTAAGTTTACAAGATCAGTATGTACAATTTGTCCTTACTTTTGTGGCTTTGTTCCCCCATTATTTCTGGCTTTGTTCAGTTTTTTTGTGCTAATAGGTTGAGAGCTATGGCACTAATTACTGAAATTGCTACACTTAGTGATTATAGTGTCTTACATACAGAGGGAGATGCAAAGTTATAAAATATCAGGTTTGACAAGCAGAAACAAGAGCGATGTGAAAAAAGATAGCCATAGAGTTCCAATAGTAGTAGTAGGATAAATGAGTCTAATAAAAGAGAATCTACAGTCATACTTAGTTATGCTGCCAGTAAATGCAACTTTGTATAAATTGCAGAAGGGGTAAATTCTGGGTACGTTGAAGGTGCTGTGAATAGCACTTTTGGCTAACTTCAAAGACTGAAATAATACTAATTTCATGAACTTTAATTATACATCGACTTAGAAATTGGGGTCCATTCCCATCATGGTAGTAGAAACCCAAAAGACTTGGAAAATTTAAACCAAGAGACGCATCAGAAACAAACACTCCCTAATACAAATAAAAATTAAAACCCATCTACATAGTGCACACTGTTGTCCAACTAAGAAGCCATTCAATGATGCAAAGATTTTGGGTGTACCATGCAGCCTGATTCATTAACAGCTACACAAATATAGTGTGCTATTTGGTATTAATTAAACAGCTCTACATATTTTGTAGAGCCAGAAAACAAAGGAAAATGGTATGATATGTTAATGACAGCATAAAGAGCTAAATTCCATGCTAATTAACCAATCCAATATGGCAGGACTACTCAGAACTCTATAAATCAATCATGTACAGTAATTGTAGCCATTTGCCCTGTACATCAAAATGCAGCACAATTAGACTTAGCAAAAAAATATATATATATATTAAGGATTGCGGCTGCCATTAGTATGCAGTATGAGCAGCAGGCTTTAATTCAGGGTGCTGCTGCTGACAGATCTTGGGCAAGAAGAATGTTTAGACCCTGTTTTACTTGGCATGGACTGCATGACACAGAAATTGCTGAGTGATAGAGTATGGACAGGGAAACACTAGAGGAACTATGCAACCTTTGCCACCCCCACCTTAGGCCCCAAGCAAATCATGGAAAACTCATCAAAGAGGAAACAAAGATGTGTGTATCACTACTTATACTAGCTACTGGTACATTCCAGAGACCCACAGGAGATATATGAGGGGTGCCACCGGTATTAGCCTCTCCAATATTACATCCGTTTTTAATTACAATGTTACAACAGGCAAGGGATCACATCTGTTTCCCCACTTACCCCACTGGAGAGAGTAAGAACCATCCAGGAATTCTATGCAATACCACAGTTCCATGAACTGATGGGGGCCATAGATTGCACACATATAGAAATAAAAGCACCACATGGAGAACAGGGATGGAGGTACATCAACAGAAAAATGTTCCACTCTATAAACTGACAGTTTGTCTGTAATGTCCAAAGGTCATCTACAATATCTGTGCAGATAATGCAGGAAGTTTCCATGACTCCCACATATGGCACAGTTGTGAGATGCACAACAGGTTTGCTAGGGGTGGCATTCCTCAAAGGCATCAAGTGGGGGAAGCAGGTTGTGCACTTGAGCCAAGACTCATGGCTCTCATGAGAAACCTAAACAACCCCACTGAGCAAGGTTACAGTGTGGCTCATGCTCAAACTAGGAATATCATAGAATGTGTGTTCAGATTGCTTAAATCAAGGTTCCATCATTTAGACATATTAGGAGGAACACTGCAGCATGACCCAGGCACCTCTGCCAAAATAATGACAGTCTGTACCATGTTACACAATATAATTCTCAGGAAATAGCTCCAACAAAGACAGTAAAGGGCAGAACCATAGACAGGGCCATCAGCAGCAACAACAGTAGATACAGATGATGAGTCTGTGGGAGAACCACCAGCTGCAGATGGTGCTGGCAGACAGAGGTGTACACATTATGCCCTGGCTCTCACTAAGATGTAAGGGACAGCACAGACAATCACTACCTAAGTGAAAGCCTAGGATCTCACGCACATATATATAAGAAAACTGATGTCTGTCAAACTCCACAAATTTTGCTTAACCATGTTCATAGGTTCATAAGATTAGTACTAAGCTAACTGCCCTTTTGATTAATTTTCAGCCTAGCCAATTATCCCTTGTGAGACTTGAACCTTGTGTTTGTAAGGCAAACACCTTAACCATTAGGCCACCCTCCCAACTGTAATGTAATTGGTATTTTCTGATAGCATTAGACAGGGACAACACCCAAGGGCAGAATTTTTACCTACAGCAATGACAAGGTAAGTGGAACCAGTAATGAAAATATGAAGGTTACATAACAGAGACTCTCATATAGAAATATGTATATGCCCTTAAGCAGACCATTTGTCTGAGGGATACATTTATGTCAGTAATATCTTGTCATATTTTTGCAATATACAGTTGCGGATTATAACCATTACTGTTCATCAAGCATTTCAACTGACCACCATCTATAAAACATGGAACAAGTTATTTATACCTTCATTTGCACAACTATCTCAAGGAGCAACAGTGAAGTACCTACTGCTTCCACTGCTTGCTTACAATACTAACTGAAGTACAGTGAGCTTCAACAATTATATAAGCAGTCATTCACAACTGAGTAGGAGCAAAAAATCAAAAACTTTTCTTCTGCAATACATACTGGTAATAGCAAGCTTTTGAGTAAGCAAACATTAGCTAGCAACTGTGTGCATCAGACACAGGCAAATCTTAATCTTTAAGACATATGAAAAGGGAAGTGCACAGTCATTATTATCATTTGCACATGGTGGTGGTGGAGAGTGGTGGAATGGCAAGGCTGACACAAAAGAAGTGAGCGTGTGTGAGTAAGAAACACATGTATCTATCAGAGTATACAGTATTCAGGGACAATAGCAATAGATGTATAACAGTACTGTTTAGATAGGTTGCATGTCTGTGAGGTGGTATGGGCAAGTGATTTATTTTCAATGTGTGTGTGTGTGTGTGTGTGTGTGTGTGTGTGTGTGTGTGTGTGTGTGTGTGTGTGTGTGTGTGTGTGTGTGCATTAACACAATCAAGCACTGTGCTAGAACTACTTCCTGGCATCTCAGACAGGTGTGAGCCATGTATGGTTGAACAGGCAATTCAGCTTTGTTACCCCCGATTACAAGAACCACCTCTATCAGGAGTTGCACTTCTACTTCCATGGCCAGGCTAAAAGTTGGAGTGCTGCCTGAATGTGAGTGATGGTCTACTAGTTGAGTTTTCCTCACAACTAAATTGAAGGTCATGACCTTTAGCCTGCTATGTCCAGGTGTGGACAGGGCAATGGAAACAATGTCAATACTGGAGTAAGCTCTTGCACAGCCATTATCTGCTAACTCAAGAAGATGTAGTGGCTCTGCAGCTAGATGGACCCCCTCAGTTCTATTATAGGCACTGCCAAAGTCAGCGCATCATTCACCTTGTCATGGAGTCACCCACGTGATTCAGGTAGTCATGCATGTCAGAATGCATGATGTTTCTGAGGCCCTGGTGGAACATGGCTGTGCTTCCACTATGGCCCATCACATACATCTGACAGAACCTGGTGACGCATCAATATCAGCAGTCCTCCACTGAGCACTTCTACCAACCCTGCTGTGGAGCACCACATGATAGCTACAAAAAGATGCAACCAACTCTGCAACCAGAGGAAATACAATATCCTGATCAGCTTGTCACCATTAAACTGTCCTATATCAGAGGTCTCCGTATTATGGGTATGTGTAGGCATACTGAATGTGTCCAAAATATGGGCAGGGTATGTATGAGCCACAATCTCAGTGTCAGACTGACCCTCTGTCCCCCCAGACTGTACTTCTTCATTGCCACGACCATCATCTGAGGCTATCAATGTTCTGACATCAGGTGGTAGGGGTTATACAGTTCCACTGTTCCACAGTGAAGATCACCAATAATAACAAGCAATAAACATGGCAAATGTAAAAATAAAGAGAATAAAATTGATCAAATATTTTTTATTATATGAAATGTATATTAATGCAACACAAATTTTATGCTCATTTGGAGCTGAATCTACTTTGGATACAGTAATAACAATACCAAATGTGTGCTTACCACATGCAGGTGGGCTTGCAGCCTGAAATCCAGATGCCCCTTTGTATAAGGAAGGGAAAGGAAAGAAGGCTAATAAGTATCACAATGCAAATGAAACAATAGAAAGAGAGCAACCCCTCTACATGTGCAAATTAAGAATGTTCTCATACAAAAATGTACTGAACAGTTGGATCCACTGTAACACTAGCTTCTATGTCTCTATTACTATGCCACCTGGTTCACACTTATTGCTGGCTCTACACATATCAGACATCTAGGATATGTGCAACAATGACACTTGCATTTTGCATACCTTGGCAGTTCTGCTTGAGACACTCTGTGCCTATTATCCATATCAGCACCAACATCAAGGATTCTGTGTGAACTCTCTGCTGATCTATCTGGATCCCTGACAGTGGAAAGGAACTCCTCTCTTTTAGTTAGTGGTGGTTTTGTATCAGGAAAACCTCCCATAGCCAGCTGTTTCTGGGCAACTGCAGCCACACTACGGTGAGCAGAGGTTATCATATCACTTGCCTGCTGTTGTATCTGGAATGAATGTAATTTTATCATTTGTCCACTAGGTGGCTCCTTTCCCTAGGCTCCTATAAGCTTCTAAATATGCCTTACCTTTATCTTTTTTGGATCATTACTAGACCACTCTGTAACACTTTTTTGTCTTGCATTTTATCTGTACTTTATGTAGTCCCTTTTCCTTTCCTTATATTCCTTCTACAGTCCCTTATCCCTGGTTACTGAATAAATATACTAGCACTCCCCTCTTACCTCGATCCACTAAGAAGATAGCTGTATTCAGCTGTTCACAGATTGTTTCTCTGAGCTATTCCTCACTTGCTCTAACTCGCTCCATTCACCCTGCGGGCTCACTCCACTCCCCTACCCTACCCCCAAACCCTACCCACCCCCAGTGCACTTAACCTTATACATCTCCAGTCACACCTCCATCCTTTATTAACCAATAGCTTTCTCTATCTCATTTAACTACATATCTTATCACCTGCTACCTCCCTGTACCTAATCTTCCCATTAACAACTCCACTCTTTAACTTTCTCTCTATTTTATCTCATATCTCCCAACTTCTATCAACCCATTTATCACAGCTATGGCTATTTTATGCAGGCCTGGGCTCTATAATGGACCTCTCTTTCTCACTGTTCTTATCCCCCTACTTTTGTCTCATTACCTTACTTGCTATTAATATCATAGCCTTACTAGATTTCATCTCCCCTTAATACAAACAACTTCAATCACTCCTCTAGCCTCACAAACCCACATTAACATAACATCCTCACCATCCTACCTTCTACCACAATTTCATAGAATAACCCATTTTAAGTATCCCCACACTAGAAAACAAATCCCTATTCTCTGTAAATTCATGAAACACCTTCATAGCCCTCTACAGCCCCTACTACTACATGGTGATATTCATTCTAACCCAGGTCCAAACAATACCATCTCTGATCCCAATTCTGACCATCCCATCACTTCTCATATCTTCACTAGTACCCATAACTCTCTTCTCATAGGCCACCTCAATATACATAGCCTAAACAATAAAATAACCCAACTTCATGCCCTGCTACATGTACACTCTTGATATCCTATGTCTTACAGAAATGTGGCTTAAACCAGCAAATAAGGACAATGATATAATCCCACCAGGTTAGAACATCCTGAGATCTGACCATCTAAATAAAAAGGGTGGTGGGGTAGCAATACTATATAAATCTCAATTACAGGTTATACCACTAGATATTCAACCTCCCACACCCAGCAAAGTTGAAATTCTAATCTCTAAGCTACAGATAAATGCTAATAAATCATTATATATAATTTGCTCCTATATCCCTCCAGGCAACAACATTAATACTCTTGAAAATGTCCTCAACTGGCTCTCCACATCCTTCCCACAAGAAACCATACTCCTTGGAGACTTTAACATTGGCTGGAACTGTTGTAACTCTGTCAAACCAACTACTCACATAAACCTTTATGACTTCAATCTAACCATCACCTCCCCTACCAGAACCCATAAACCAAGCAATAAGCAAGCCACCCTAGACTGGACACTAATTAACAGTAATCTCCTCTCTTATATCTTATATGATATCAGTGACCATTCTCTTACTTTTATAACTAGACAAAAAACCCTTATACCCAACCAAACAATATTCAGAACTATCCATAATAAAAAAAACTTCAACCCAGCTAGCTTCCAAGCTGAAATCAAAGCCTGCAATTGGTCAACCCTTAACTACCTACCTCTTGACAAAGCAGTCTCTTACTTTAATAATAAATTCCTCCAAATCCTAGAACACCATGCCCCCTCACGGACTATCAGAACTAAGAACAAACCTGCACCTTGGCTCACAAAGGAGACTAGACAAAAAATGCTTCAAAGAAATAGAATCTGGTCTAATTGGAGAAACACTAAAAACCTGTCTGATCATGAAATCTTTTGACAAATGAGAAATGCTACAAAAAAATTAGTACTCCAAGATAAAAAAAAAATATTACCATATACTCTAGCAAGCCCAACATCAAAACCCACAAAACGTCTGGTCAGGTATAAATAGCCTACTCCACCCAGGCTACTCCAAAACTCCAACCCCTTCTAATTTGACTCAGAATTCTCCCAGCCAAATTACAATTCCTTTAATAATTTTTTTGCTGAAACAGTCCAATCATTAGCAAATACCTTATCATCTGCCAGCATCTCTAGCACACTCTCTCTAACCAATTTACCTCCTGCCCTTCAACTATAGTCTGTCCCAACCTCTCTCATCCATACCCTGCTTCACAAACTAAAACCATGTACTCCTTCAGCTGACCTCCTTCCAGCTGAATTTCTGCAAATCACAGAAGGAGTACTTGCTTACCCTATCTCCATCTTTATAAACAGAACCATTACAGAAGGCTGTATACCATCTCTTTGGAAAGTCTCACATATTATCCCACTACATAAGGGAGGTAACTCAACTCAACTCTCTAACTTCCGTCCCATAGCTCTACTTTCCCCATTGGCAAAAATCATGGAGAGATGCATTCACCGGCAACTACTTGATCATCTCCTCCAAAATAATCTATTAGTTGACTGACAGCATGGCTTTAGGCCATTTCATAGTACTACAACTCTACTCCTATCTTTTTCTGATTCAATCAATAAAAATCATAACAGCAACTTGCTCTCTTCTGCTCTCTTTCTAGTCCTCTCCAAAGCCTTTGACATGGTGAATCATCATTTAATGTTAGATACACTTACTTCACTTTCAGTCTACACTCAGGCAGTCAAATGGTTTAAATCCTATCTAGGAAATAGACAACAAGCAGTCCTCTGGGACAATAACCTATCAAATCTGCTCCCTATCTCCCTGGAAGTCCCCCAAGGCTCTATTTTGGGATGCCTCCTCTTTTCTATTTTCATCAATGATCTGAAAACATCCTTACCTCAAACCACCTGCATACAATATGCCGACGACTCAACATTAATCTGTGCCACGGCATCTTCTGCTGAACTGCAGTCTAGTACCCAAAAAGTGTTTACCTTAGTTGAAAACTGGTTCTACAAATGCTGTCTCCCCCTAAATCCTAAAAAAAATAAATTTCTACTGTTTAGCCCTACCCAGAAGTCCCCCCCTATACATTTCACAGTTGTATCAAATAATTGCACTGTAATAGTACCTGACACAGCTACTAAACTTTAGGCATAACAATTGATCATAGTCTTAACTTTGACTCACATATAAACTTAACCATCAAATCAGTTAATAGAAAACTTGGTTTCCTCTACAGGCTAAAACCCTTCCTCACACCGACTGCCAGGACTACTATCGCCCAAACACACCTAATCTCCACCCTTCTCTATGCCTCCCAAATTTACACTGATCTATCCAAAAACAATCTCAATAAGCTGGCCACATCATATAATAACATTGCCAAATTTGCCACTGGTTCCCCATTCCGAACTCACCATTGTCAAAATCTAAAAAAAACTAGGATGGTTGGAACTGCAAAACCAGCTTCTTCTTCAGCAATTAACTATCACCCACAAGATCTTGTATCATCCCACAAATACTCCCATACTCTCTAACCTGATCAACCCATATAAAAATCTGAGAACCCTACGCTCAGCTAATAAGTTACTAGTTGCAACCCTTAAATCCAATAATAAATCTGGTGATTGCCTATTTACTAACACCATTGGAAAATCTTGGAACAAGCTTCCTAATAATCTAACATCTCTGACCTCCACTCCACTTTTCAAAAAGCAACTAAAAACCTTCCTTAATTCACAATGGCTATGCCCATGTACTAATCCTGACTGAAACACTTTTGACATGACCAACCTTTTCTAGTTTATAAGTCTCTTTTATTTAACTTCTGTTTTCTAACTGCTCCAATTCTGCTTTGTATCAATCCTTGTTTATATTAAGCTATATGTTCTTAGTTGTGTCATTTTTTTCTGTCATGTTATGTTAGATAAGCCTAACTAAAAGGGTTTTTTCTATGTTTAATCCATTTTTTGGAAATGTTCCTCTTATGTATTTTCTTACTCATGTATATCAATTCATTATTGTGGAGCTTTTCTCCCCAGGCCTCTACTGAAAATGGACAAATATCCAGTTAGACTAGCCCTGTCAACAAATGTAAAATAAATAACATAAAATAAATGTCTTCTCCCTTGCTCTTCTATAGCATTGATATCATTGAACACCTGCTGCCATATTCTCTCTCAGGCAGATTTGTCACCTCTTCCTAAGAGAAATGCTCCATGGTGATGTAAGGCTTGGATAATGACCTAATTTTCTGGATCAGTGTATGATGGCTTGTAGGGTACAGTTTTTTCTTGGGTGCCATATCCCTATATAATATAAAACAGAAAACAGACACAAAATTACATATAAAATACACAGACCAGATGGCTGTGAACTCAATATGTATGAATGTATGCCTCTATCATGCACACAGCAATTTAAAATGTAATGCTACCTATGACTATACACAAGTCAGGACCCCCAAACAATATTCTTAATGAAATATCAACAATAATATATAAAATTTCCATAATGCACAGAATAGGTTGTTATAACTGTTAAATACATTACAGCATTAATAATTCACAGTGTATAAACAGAAATGTACAAAACTGTTATAGTGCCATCTCCACTAATGGGGGGCAGTCAGGTAGATATCACAAACTAAGCACATTTCTTTGTGCTAACACATGTAAAAATATCTGACTTTGCTAGGAAGTTAAATTCCAATAAAATAAAACCTGGAAAATATATTTCAGGTAGCATTCTGTAGCAAACATTTATGTAATGCAGACATAAATGATATGCATGGGCTATGCCAACAGTAAAAGATAAAGAAAAAGCAGAAAGGTAAATAAATGGCTTGTATCAGGCATTAAAATGCATAATTAATGTTACACTAAAAGCATTATATAAGACACAGCAACATAACCTTGACAAAAATGCAGTGTAGAAAGTATGCAATTCTCCAAAAGTTGTCTGTATTTAGCATTATCAAGCTCTCCACTATTATACAAGTGCATTCTCTACATGAGTCAGCCTGTGAGCACTGTGACAATGCAAATTATGTGTTGAATTATTAGCAGTCCTGAAAAACACAATCTGCACTAAGTGCAGGCAAAGTAAACATGGTGTAAGGAACTACACAATGTCATGCACATGTTCTAGGACTGCAGGGATGAACATTAAGAAATGTTACCTGCTAATGGCTTGCAGCTGTCTATGATTCATCTGATTGTAGGAGCAATCAGTGATTCACAGTCTCCCCTCTTTGATGTACACTTACTGAGGGTATGTCAGCGAGAAGAAACATACCAAAATGTCTGAAAGTTTATTAAGTAAATTAGCACAGCAACATTCCTAACATTCAAATGCTGTTTTAGTAATCAAATTTACTGCCTCCTACTAAGAAATGCAGTGTATATTCAAGGGAGTACATTAAGCATTGATATAGATAACATATGCATTGAAATGAAATAGTATTTTTTAGAAAGGCATAGAAAAGTGAATGGGGCACCATAAAAAGAAAGGAGTACACCTGAAATGTTTGCACTCCTTGTTGAAGATTGTGTGAGTACATGGTTATCCTAACTATTGGCAATATCCCAGTCATTCAGACATTTACTGCCATATGATAAATGACGTTTATAACTTGGTTCTGTTGCACTTTCAGGTGTAAACTACAAGTTGCAACAAACAGAGTAAAAACAAAAAGTACCACGGTAACCTTGCTCCAGCAATACGAATAGAAACAGTAGTGAAACTGCTACAAAGAGCCAAAAAGTTGTTTTTCTTAACGCAAATTTATTAAGCAGCGTTTTCGCCTTGCTTACTAGCTTGGCTTCCTCAGAGAAAATTTAAAATCAAATTACAAAGTACAACATTTATACTCAGCAAAAGGAAGTGATGTCATTGGAATGTCATTTAAATGTCATTGGAATGACATCACTTCCTTTTGCTATGTATAAATGTTGTACTTTGTAATTTGATTTTAAATTTTCTCTGAGGAAGCCAAGCTAGTAAGCAAGGCGAAAACGCTGCTTAATAAATTCGCATTAAGAAAAACAACTTTTTGGCTCTTTGTAGCAGTTTCACTACTGTTTCTATTCGTATTGCTGGAGCAAGGTTACCGTGGTACTTTTTGTTTTTACTCTGTTGCACTTTCAATTTGACATGAAACAATGTCACATATGGAGTACATGTAAATGCTTTTTCTCCTTGTTAATATATATCTTTTTCTGTGTGAAATATGATAAATAATCTTAAATCATTGCTCTTAAAACCCTGGTTTGAGGGTTCAAATCCATACAAGTTTCTGTTGCAAGATAACAAAGTTGGTTGAACATCAGAAATGTACAATTTCAGTACATGTTTCAAAATGTGTTCCTTGATCACTTGCACACCATTTGGCATTAAGGTACATTGGCTGGCAGCATTCAGTAACACTGAATGGTAATTCACTGCCCAATGTAAAAACTGACAAATTAAATTTGGAATGTCATGAAGAGTGCTTTTGAGATTGGCATTGGTGCACATTTCTCAGTACTTTGGACATTACTGATTAGGGAAATTCAATTTGTTACACACCTATCTCTGTTGCATAATGTGAAAATGTATTGAGCTTAAACAAGCAGTACAAGTGATATAGGCTTCAAAACCTGTCCACATATCATTTTACTAAGTGAGGTCATAATAATAATGTTTGACACACATTTTGGTGTACGAATGTGTGGAGGTGGGAAACGCAACATCAGTACTGAATAATATTGACAGACAGATATGTCCTTTTAAATTACATCAATATTCATTGTGTGTGCTGTGTAAAAAATTAAATAATTTCTGCTGTTACCTGTCCCCTTTTCCATTCCCTTGGCAGTACCTAAAATTCTAATAGTGTGAGACATACATGATATTAGTGATGTAACAAGGAGATGTGGGAAGACTGAATTTGTCAGTTTAATGCAGTACTAGCTCTGTTTATTGATAGATATACACTGTGATTCATTCCATGCACCTTCAAATTGTTATCCAAATCATTTTTGTGAATGCTTTTAATAAATATTGCATTCTTCATATGCATGCCACTTGGCAATGTGAAATGCATTTTCATGGCTTAAGGGGAAAAAAGACGTTTAGGCTGAATTATGGAGAGCAAATAGGCCTGGTGGCATTGTGCATCTGTCAGCACTCTGTATAGTACTTACTGAAGAAACTATACCTCTCAGGTAAGCTTTTCTGTTGACAAGATATAACTGAAGTGAGCTTAGAGGAAAAGGACAGCTGATGCATAATCTGAATCCACTTAAGTGAAAATTTTACAGTGTGGTCTGAATACAGCTTGTGATACCACTTTGTTGCTATATAAAAATCAAATATTGTCAGTATTGCTAACAAGTGAGCTGTTGTCTGTCCACTTTCACATTATTTGTTATTAACTACAAGTTTAGTAATGTGTTCCACAAAGTTCATTTCTGATGTTGCAATGCGATGTGAGAAGAATGACTGCATCACTTGAATGTACTTCTTGCTCTGGTTATTGCTACATATACTCATTGATTGCATTTAATTGACTGTCAGCATTTCTCTCTATCATATATTTTTTTCTAATGACTTTGTCATTTGCTCTCCAGTCAGCAGCATTCAAACATGTTTCACTGTCTAAAGAAAAAAGTAAAAGATTTAGTTTAGGCTGCTTTAGGGAATGCAAATATGCCTGGTGTTGGTGCACAGCCCCCAGCACCATAGATAAGAAAGACTGAAGAGAATGCACCTGACAGCTATCCAAATCTATTGCACAAGGTGTAAATGGCGTGAATTGAGAGAAATAATGAACATGATGTATTGTTTGAATCCTGTTTAGAGATAACATTTCAATTATACATAATATGTAACTTTTTTGAATTACTTTTTAATCTGCATTTGTTCTCCAGTTTATGCTGCCTTATGTATCACAGACATGTCTGGCAATGGTGTGCTTTCATCAGAAATCTGGAAAGTACTGAATGACTAAATTACATCTCAGATAACTATTCTTATGTCACAATGTGTATTGAAACCGAACTGAGACAAATAAGTGAGGTAATGCATAGTTTGAATACAGTTAATTATTAATTTTACAGAGAGTGGTATGAGTACATATTTATACACATTTTGTATTACTTTCATGTTGTAGAAAACTTCACAAGTCTAAATATTGCTAACAGGATGTGAGCTGTTGTCTGTCCACCTTCACATAATTTCTTAACTACAAGTGTGATGACATTTTCCACAAGTTACATCCCTGATGTTGGAAGGAGATGTGAGAATGATTTATGTGTCAATTGAATGCACTTCTTGCTGTGGTCACTGATGCATACACCCATTAATTGTATTTATTTAATTGTCAGCTCTATTCTTTCTCATATATTTATTTATAATGACTTTTGCAATTGCTCTTCACTCAAAAGCATGCCAACATGGTTCACTGCCTAAGGAACAACGTGAAAATGTTAGCTCAGGCTGCCTTATGTAGTGCAAACATACCTGGAGCATTGAGTAGCTGGCAGCACTCTGGATAGTACTCAGTGAAGAAAACATACCTGTCATGTAACTTTTTCTGTGGCACAATATAGAAGTAAAATAAACTGAATGAAATAAGTCAATGATGCATTGTTCAAATCCTGTTTAGAGATCACATTTCAATTATTTGCAATATGTATTTGTTTAATCTACATTTGCTCTCTGCTTGATAGTGAGCAAATAATGTTCACTATCTAAAAGAAAAAGTGAAAACTTTTGGAACAGATTCATAAATGCCTACACTAAGTGTACACAAAGTATACACAATCTGTATTCAGGAACATTGCTAAGACATTTTACATGCTGTCTCTACAATCAGAAACATTACACTAAGTGTAGATATAGTCTACACATTGCAGTAACCTTTATGAATCCCCCTTAATATTAAAGTTGAAGAAAAACAATAAGAAAACTAAAATCAGGAGTAAGAAGGTAGGACTTATGTTTGTGTTGCCTATTCACTCAGAATGGTGTACTTTTAGTGTACACTTAGTGTTGGTATTAATGACGTTAGTTTAGGATGCCTTATGTAGCACAAACATGCCTGTTAATGGTGAGATTTACTCAGCACTGTGGACAATACTGAGTGGATAAATTCCACCTGACACAAACCTTTCTCTGTGGCACAAGGTGAAAGTACAGTGAATTTAGATAAATAATAAGGGTCATTCCAAGTTTGAATCCAGCTAAAAATACTTTTACAAAGGGTGTAAGAATCCAATACCTCACAGCAATTTGATTAGGACTGTAAAAATAAAGACAAATAATAATGTTAAACATGTTTATTGCAAGCATTAATCTTCACATATAGTCAAGCTAATGTGTGTACACTGTCTTAAACATAATGCTGATGTTTCACATAAAATCCACTTGCATTAGTATAATGGGCATAATACTTCTGTTATAATCATCATGACTCATCCCCTATCCTAACTATGTGATTATGACAGTTATGTCTTGTGAAGTATGTATGTAATATACCCCAACCTGTATTACAAACAGAAATACTGACATTTACAAAGGAATGCATTCCAAGGTCTCATTAAAATCACACACATATATACCTCTGTGAAGTGTATTTCCATTCATTCTGAACTTAGTTCATCTCTAATTTCCATACTTAAAAGGTAGTTCTCATGTTGCAATGTCAATTAATAAGCCAGGTTTCAATTTTTTGCATGCTTTATCCCATGGATTTGATTCCTAGCTGGTACAATAATATTTTAACATTATGTAAGCCTCAGTATCACAATATGTCACAATTCACCCTGTTTTCCTTCCAAAGTGCAAGGATTAAAAGCTTTGCCATTAAGTATGTCATTGTTGAACACTGGAACATGTGTCAGTAAATGGAGCACCACACATGGCAAAGCTCAATGCTATATGATGCAAATAGTTCAAATGTGTCTGCCAAGGAATCTGTATGCTTTCAATTGTGAAAATGCAGTTGGCAGGGCTGTGCATCTTTGCACACAACCAGTTACATGTGAGACCTGAATTGGGCACCAGTTCAGACATATCTTATTAGCTTCACTTCAGATATGGCTGATGTAGACAGAATGATGAAAACTTTATAGTACAAATGTGGGGTGTGGAGTCCAGGATATTTGTGACACTCCTAATGAAGTGCTACAGCCATAGGCTGCTGCAGGGGGATTATACCTGATCTCAGTATAAGGCTAATCTTTGAATAGCTTACCCAAGATTGTCTCCAGTGCAGCTGGCATTATATATACTATGAACAATGTTGTCACTGCTATAGTGACCTTAAGAAGCACAAGCAGGATCTCCTAAGCCAATGGGAGTCTGAATTTAGGACTTCAAACACATCTCAGTTATGTAAGTATACTGACACATAGTATGGCATTAATTATCTAGCCAGGCAACACAGTTACTCATTATGCTTTCACAGATATTTATTTTTTTTTTTTGTACTGTACAACTGCAGAGGAAATACTGAAAACCATGAGGCACACCAGAAGAGATTCATTAACCTCAGAAAGGCATGGGGTAAATATTAGTCAGGTCAAAATTCAAGCCAGAAATTTATTTTCAGTTCCTCAATCACAGGCATCTTAACCAGGTATACCTCAACCTTGATATCAAGCATGCATTGCTTCCCCCAAAACTATTGCTGCTTGCATTAGGCAATGAGAACAACAGCTTAACTGTGTGGGTGTGGATTCAGTATCCAGAAGCAATAATTAGTTTTATTACAGGATAGTACTTCTAAAATATTAACAACAGTAATGTGTCAGGAATAATTCAAATTTGGTAATTGCAATTATTGCACTTGAATGCATATATCCTATCCATCACAGAAGTAAAGACTGCTCTTACATCCTAGAAGTGAGATATTTATATTTTATAACAAATTAATACCTTAACATCATATATGGATGTCTTAAGGGTGTATAACACTAAATTATTATAATTATTTATGTATCAACTGCAGAATTGTATTGAATAAATAAATTAATGTTACCTGTCATGGATCAAATTATCTCCCCATACTATCTTTCTTTTATTTTTGATGGGGGGTTATAATTTATTAACATCCTTCTGTTTGCATACCTTGCTGCTAAAAATAAAATGATCTACAGCATAGATAGGTAGGCCAACTCCAGTGGCTCAACCCAGCATATCTCCACAGATGACAGCGCAAGAACCCAGCACTTTGGGGTCACAGTCTGTCAGTGTTGCATGCACAACCGCTGCCCCACCTGCTCCACCTACATCAGGTAGCTCTATCCCAGTTGCTGGTGCAGTGATACACTCCTGGAGTGGTGCAACTGAAGCTGACAGTTTTGTCACCCAGCAGGAGCTGACAGGGCTGGTGGAGGATATCGGTTAGAGGGGCCTTAGTGCATGTGTTGGCAGGGTAAAAAAAGTCATGCGTTGGATTGCTAAAATGATTTCAGGTTCAGCACTGACTCAGGCAGCTGATACAGGAGACATTGATGACAGTTCTGAGGTTGAGGGCTAGATTCTCACTGTACTAAAGCTGGCTGTGGGTGTGCCTCCAATGTACCCAACCTATCCAAAATCATGATGTCACCCAACCTTTTGTCTCCATCAGCATCCCTGTCTGTCTTGTATATCCTATATGTATGTGCATGCTTCCTAACCTACCATACCTACCCGACCAACTCATTCCTAAGCACCTTCCACAACATTCTCCTCTCTCGCAAAAAAAAAAAAAAAAATGGGCACCTGTCCCACAAATAAAAACCCCACCCCATACATAGCTCTCCATTTTGCCTATGTGTGATCTTGACACACTTGATTTATAAATTTATTCTGATGTCACCCAGCACCACTGTGGTGAAACTCCAAATACATGAAATTGTGTGTACAATTGTACATTTATGTTGTAAAGGAATTGCTAGCTATGGTGCTCTCCCAACACTGTCCTGCAAATTCCTGTATTCTTTCCCCTGTGTCCTATCCTCTGCTTGCTAACCCCATTTTCAGCCGTGTCCAATCTACCCCCTTTTCACATATTTAATCTGGTCAGAAATAGATTCATGCACAGCACACAAGGCCAGAAATGGTTCAAAGAAAAGCCTTCACGTTATGTCTTCATCACCCTGGACAACAAATACAACTAAGACTAAATGAAAATACAGAACTTACGGCAATAACGTGATTTTATTGCATTTGGCCACATTATTCAATCTTGTTTTGTGCCACTGTCCTTAGCTATTTTTATTCAGTTTAATATACTTTTCAACAAGCTGAAGTGTTGGCTAGATAGATAACAGTGGTCACTAGGATAATGAGGATGAAACATAAAAAAGTCATGTTTGCTGAAATTTGCTGTCAAATGTTAATGACTTCCTTTTTCAATTTCTCCAAATCTTTTGGGTTTCTAATACCATGATAGGAATGAACCCCATTCCTAAGTCAAGGCACAATTAAAATTCATGAAATTAGTATTGTTTCAATTTTTTATGTCAGCTTGAAGTGCTCTTCACAGCACCCACAATGTGCCCAGTAATGACTCCTTCTGAAATTTGTATGGAGGTACATGTATTAGTAACATATCTAAATATGATTATAGATTCTTTTTTATAAGACCCATTACTCTTACTACTATTGGGATGGTCTGGGTATCTTTCTTCCACATTGCTCTCATTTCTGCCTGCAAATCCTGATATTTTATGACTTTGTGTCTTTCTTCGTATGCAAGACACTGTAGTCACTGGTTGTGGTAATTTCAATGATTAATGCTACTTTTGTCTACTTTTCATGGACCACTGTATCTGGTTTTCTAGCATCTATCTTTTGAACTGTTGGTATTGGATGATCCCATGTGATGTAAACTTCACTTTCTGTGAGGCTTTGTGGCACGTTTCCAGTGTTTTTCAGCCACTTCAATACCATAATATTTGCACAATCTCCAGTGCAATAATATTGTCACATTATTATGCCTTTCAGTATACACTCCTTCTGCCATTAGTATGTCACAACCAGCAAAGAGTTGTGCGAGTGCTTCCAATTTGGTATTAAAGAACCTACATATGTCTGTTTCTCCCATGTGTTCAATGTACTTTGTAAACAAACATGCATGCAGCCCACTATCCTGGGCCACCAATATTAACTTTTCATCTCTTGGTTTGAATTTGCCTCTCCTTAATCATTCCTGCATTTGTTCCTGATCAACATGAGGTTCTCCCAGAAGTTTTCTACATTTGGAACTATATGTATGCATTTTCCACATTTCTTGCCTTCTCTTTTGGTCTTTCACCTTATATTCTTTCTTTTGTTTTTAAAACATTCAGTTGCTGCCTGATTTTTATCTCCTTCTGATTTGATTTCCATCTAGTCTATCCAACGTGTTTTAGGGCCAGCCAATCACTCCAAAACTGTAAGTAAGGACAGGAAGAGCAAATTGATTTATAGCTTGGATATTGTTCCTAGATGCAATGCTGTTTTCATGATTAATTTAAGTCTTCTAAATTATTCCTTACTAAGTTTGCAGACATTTGTTCAAGTTTTATTTTTGATCCTTCATCAAATCACAAATATTTATACACTCCCTCTTGCTCCAATTCTTTTATATCACATTCTTGTCTCAAACTGATCTTTTCCTGGTGATGCAATTTTCCTGCTTTAAAGGTTGCTTTTGCACATTTATCAAGAACAAATGGCATTCTTGTATCATCAGAATATGTTTTGACAACTTGCAGTTGTGCTTTCAGTTCCTCATCTAATGAGCTACACAGTTTTAAATCATTGACAAAGAGAAGGTGAGAAGTCTTTATACTTTGTTGTTTTTTAGGAGCCAAATTATAACCACAGCCTAAGCTGTTAAGTAGACAGCTTAGTGGGTTAAGGGCAAGGCAAAATAGCAGTGGTGACCCTGGAATATCCACCTTTGAATTTTTATCCCTGGGATAATAATTTGTCATTTATCATGGCTTAATTGCAAAGAGGTCTATCACTGTTTCATGGTCACTGTAATATATTCAGTCAGTGTAGGTTGTATCCTATACATTTCTTTTATCCATGAATGTGGAATATTATCAAATGCCTTTTTGTAGTCAATCAATGCAATACTTAGAGTCTTCCCCTTTTAGAAGTTCTCCACTATGACTTTATTAAACAGCACGTGATCCTTTGTTCCATATGACTTTCTTTTATTGCCCTTTTGTTCTACTGCCATAACTGAGTTTTCTTCTAGATGACAATAAACTCTGTCAGCATCAATTTCCATATATAGTTTAACTTCATCGGAAGACAAGTTATTGGTGTATAATTTTTAGGGTAGCTTGCAGGTTCACTCTTAAGTAGGTATATTGTTTTTTTCCTTTTGTTAGCCAGGTTGGTGTCTGTTCAGGGTGCTCATATAAATAATTCTTACTCATGGCTAAATCTTTGTTCAAAGATGTTAATACTGTTAACCAAAAGTTAGTTACTGCATCTGGGCCTGGGATTTTCCAATTAGAGGCCTTTCTTAACTTTGTTTCAATATCTCTGGCTGTAACTTCATCCTAGTTCATATACTGTACTTTTAAACATATTATTTATTTTACTTTTTCTATCTAGTTAGCAACTGTGTTATGTTTCATAGAATCTTCATAGATTATTCTCCAAAATGTATCTATTTCTTCATTTTTGGTGGTCTTTCAATTCCTTTTACCTTGTTTCTCAGTTCTCTTTAAAACTTTTTGGGTCATCAATAAATTGCTTATTTTTTATTTTTCCTTTATATTTATCTATCTTCTAAGTTTTTCCACCTGTGTGAGATTTTTAGTTTTTTATTTGCGATAGTGCATGATAGATCCTGATCTGTTCTAATACTATGCATTGCTTTTATCATGTACATCTTTCTTAGTATTTTGTTGATTTGTTTCCTCTTCTATATTCTTCTAACAGTGACACTTCTTGTCTTAATTGCTTTATAGTTTTTTTCTATTCGATACTTCCATGATGGTATTCAATTTATCCCCTTCCTTAACCTCACTACCCTGTGTTCTTGTGGTAGAACTTTATCAGTTATTAATTTAGCTGCGCAGTAATATATCCTATTCACTTCTGTTATATCACATGGATCTCTATGAACAGTCCTAATTACTGTGTTCATTTGTTTTATCAAAGTTCTGACTTTTTGGATTTTATTGACCTTCTGGAGTCTATTTTTTTCATTGATCTTAATATATCTATCTGTCTATTAAATCAAGCACTTCAAACTCTTCTCTTAGCTCATTTTCTTCTAAACTAAAAGCACATTTTTTTGTTTTTCATTTCCTGGAGGCATTTTACATTAAGTTCTATAGCATCTTCCTGTGACAAATCCTCTTCAATTTCATCCTTTGCCATCAGTTGCTCTGTCATATGGGAACTCACTAGCCTATCACTCCACAACATTGACTGTATCAGAGTTTCCACAATTTCCTGTTCCTTCATTTGCTGTCCAGCTTCAAGTGAATGTTTAGACTGGTTTCCTGTGGAAGGCTCCAAAATATCTTCATATGGCACCTGGCCAATTGCTTCCCATTCTATTGGTTTCCCCTTAATTTGGGTATCCATTGCTCTATCCTGTTATGGTACTTTCTGAATTAGATTTTCTACACTGGATCCTTCACTTTGCAGGTACTCCATAACCTCAGTCGCTATTTGTTTAACTTCTCCATTACTAATCTCCTTTTCTACTTTTCCTCTTTGTCTTCTTATTTTTTGTATTGTAAAGTTTTCCATGTCTGGATTCCTTTGTCTGTATTTCTCTGCAAATATCTTTGGTGCTGCTCTTTTGCATGACTTTCTATGTGGTATAGTTAGAAAATACCCAAGCATAAAAGTATTTCTTGAAATGCTCTAAGGATTCAAG
Source organism: Protopterus annectens (assembly GCF_019279795.1). Taxonomy (NCBI): domain Eukaryota; kingdom Metazoa; phylum Chordata; order Ceratodontiformes; family Protopteridae; genus Protopterus; species Protopterus annectens. The sequence continues at coordinate 66,168,414 of NC_056726.1, read as the reverse complement.
TCTAGGTGGATGAAAAAAATGTTCCTTTTGCTATATTAATGTGCCTGCTCCCTATTGTGAAGCCTGTCTTTTACAGATCTTTGCATGCATGTTAGCACAGAGCAGCCTAGAGTATTGCTAATTTGAATTTCAATTTCAGCACTTCAAAATATGATTTCACATGCACTAATACCTTGCCATCACCAGCATAATTCAGCTTGGAAGTGCTGTGCTCAAAGCATAAAATAATAATAATAAAAAAAATCATGTGCATGTGGGTATGAATGACTTGAGAAGTACCTCCCTGGACTACATGAAAAGAGACATGGAGGAGTTCTCGGATTATTATTTTTTTTTTTTAAGACTCTTTTTATTAGGATTATATCAATAGAATACAAACATATCCAAAACAGATCTAAAACAAAATAGAAACTACACAATAAACATAACTATATACAAATCTCATCTATATCTGAATGGATTGAGTTCACAGTTATGAAGTAATGTCATGACAGAATATATTCTATATATCAGTTTCCAAGTATCCTTCTGTATTGTTTTTTGCTTCATGGAATACCACAGATATTTATGTGCACATAGTTGCTTTCTAGCTATTTGTCTAAATCCTTCCCATGATATCTTAGACCTGTCTTTCCAATTTAGGATGATGTAATATTTTATTAACATAAATGCTGTTACTAGGAGATGGATATGTTTAATATTCGATCCTATTGGAGGGATGTGCAGGAGAGCAAATTTCCAAGATAAAGTTGATTTTTCATACCCCATTTGTTCTAATTTGACCCTTAGGACACACCAAAGTTTGTATGAGCATTTACAGCTCCAAAGTATGCGTATGATATCTGCCTCTTTCGAAAGGAGCTCTCGGATTATATACGACAGGTGGATACAACCCTAGCCCTGAGCAGCATCCTTCCATCACCCAGAATGATACCGCAGTACAAGCAGAAAATGACTGATTTCAACAATTGGGTAAGTTTCTGGTGTCAGTCTAAGGGGATCCAGTATCTGTCTGCCTGGGATGACATGATTGATAGACCTCGATGCTTTGCCAAAGATGTCCTGCAACTGTCACCCCTGGGCTTCTGGATACTGGCCAAGGCTCTTGCCACCCCTATAGTGCCTTTTTAGGCAGTGTTCCAAAGACCGAATTACCACTGTAACAGCTACAAACAAATGCAATCTGAGGGTCATGCTGCTCAACGCTAGAAGTCTAAATCTCAAAATGCACTCACTTGAAGGACTCCTTAAAATGAAGAACATTGACATTTGTGCTGTAACAGAGACCTGGTTCAAGGCAGCAGAAAGCACCCCTGCACTACCAGGCTATAACTCATTCCACACCTTTCAGCCCCAGAGCTTGAATCGAAGCTCCAAAGGTGGTGGTGTTTCTATATTCATAAGGGATGCGCACACCTCCAGACTGGTAGCCCAACATAATGCATCAGAGATACTTCAGGTGCAGGTAACATTGGGTAAGACAACAATTCAAGTCGTAGCCTGTTACAGGTCCCCAAGCATGTCCCAAGACACTCACTCCACATTCCTAAGCACACTGGAGAATATTATGGTCCAACCTAACACACTCACACTGGGTGACTTCAACTATCCCTCCATTAAATGGAAAAACTACTCATGTACAAATACACTTGCCCAACATTTCCTGGAATTCATTAATTCCAATTCACTGGACCAGCTTGTTCTTACCCCCACTAGAGGTAGCAAAATCCTTGACCTGGTCATTACTAACATGGGTGACCATTGCTTTACACCAATAGTCAACTTCTCCCTAGTTAGATCTGACCACAAACTAATCACCCTGGAAATCCACCCCCCCCCGCAAAGGTAACCACCATAAAAATTGCCTCCAAAGTTAATTTTGGGCTCCTAAGAACAGAGGTGGCTAACTGCTCTGCACCCATGCAAATGGAGAATAGTTGCATGACCACCAAATCGTACACCAATGCACTGTACAAACATGTACACAAATGCACAGATCTCACCATACCCAATAGAACCAAGATGCTCTCCTCCAAAAAAAGGTCTCCTGCCATAAACAAACATTAAAACAGAAGGAGGAAACTGATGAGGAATAGGGTGAAGTCCCAAGACTGGAATAACTCCCTTATCAGCCTCAACAAAAAGTAGAGATCCCTCATCAAATCCTCTAAAGCTAGCTATGAAAACAGAATTGCAGCAGATAGTAAAGACAATCACAAGACCTTCTATAGTTATGTAAAGAACCTCCGTGGCAATACCCAGATTTGCTCTGAGCTACTGCACAATGGTACCTCCTATACCAAGCCAACAGATATTGCCAATATACTGGCTGACAGATTCACTGCCAACTTTTCCCCTCTCCCCCCAAAGTATCAATCACAATACCAGTAGATTTCCAGGCACCCAGTTTTACTGCTGCACATGTTAAAACAGCACTGTCCAAGGCCAAGAATACGGCTTCTATGGGACCTGATAATATCCCTGGCTGTATTCTACATGAACTACAGAGTGAATTGGGACCTAACCCATGTGCCCTGTTCAGTCACAGCCTCACCTATTGCTTTTTCCCTACTAAATGGTGCACTGCTATAGTCATCTCTCTCCACAAAGGAGGAGCAACTATAGACCCTGGGAACTATCTCCCCATTAGCCTGACAAGTCTGATATGCAAAGCTATGGAACACATCATCATGGACCTAATAAACAAGGATGTAGGGAATCTCCAGACTCTGGATCCAATACAGTTTGGTTTTTTGAAGGGTAGATCATGCCTGCTCAACTTGGTTGACTTCTTTGAGTCAGTCACCAGAGCTGTGGATGAAGGCAAGGTGGTTCATACAGCCTACCTTGATCTGGCCAAGGCCTTTGATACCATTCCCCACTCAGGAATCATAAAAAAACTCACTAAGCTAGGCATCAGCCCCTATATCACTAGGTGGGTTGAAAACTGGCTCACAGAACTCACAGTGTGAAAGTAGCTGACTCCAAGTCAGATTGCAGACCAGTCATGAGTCAAGTCCCACAGGTATCGGTCCTGGGTCCTCTCCTGTTTGGTATCTACTTCTCAGAAGTCCAGTCCAACATGAAGGGACTCTGGCTGACAAAGTTTGCAGATGATTGCAAGTTGTGAGCCATTATTAACTCCCTAAGTGATATTGACATCCTACAGAAAGGCCTCACTGAAACCAACGACTGGTGTCAGAACCATGGCCTTAAGCTTAATGCCAAAAAATGTGTCATCATCCCCTTTGGGAAAAACCCAGTTCCCATGAACTACCACATCGATGGTAGTCCACTGAACATAGAAGGCATTATAAGAGATCTGGGAACACAGGTTGACAGCAACCTCCCTTTTGACCACCACACTGCCACTGTGGTTAGAAAGTCCTTCTATGTGGCACATCTCATTACTAAGGGTTTTGCATCCAGGAAGAAAGAGGTCATTGTCTCCCTCTACTCTTCACTCATTAGGCCAATCATCAAGTACAATACCCCATTTGGCATGTACCTCACTAGACACCTGCAACAACTGGGGAGGCCACAAAAGTATCTCATAAAGAGGATCCTAAGCCTTAAACACTTGTCCTATATGGACAGACTCAAAAAACTCCAACTATTCCCTGTCTCATATCACCTACTTAGAGGTGATCTCTGCTTGACTTATAAAGCCATGTCTGACCCAGCTCTGTTAGAAATACTACATCTAAAGAAATCCCAATCCCTCTGCACCACATGCTCCAGAGACCTCAACCTCATTACCACAATCAACAGAACTTGCTGGAGGGACAGGTTCATAACCCAGAGACTGTCCATGCTATGGAATAGACTTCTCATACATGTCAAACAGAGCACCTCACTAGCCCTCTTCAAGAAAAATATTGATGAGTGGATGGGAAATAGAAAATTCACCCCATTGATCACTCCAATGGTTCTACACAACAGAGGCATTGGAAACTAAGGTCAGGTGGCACGTTGCCAGGGTAATCTATGGGCTAGGCTTTTAAAGGCTTCAAGGCTATTAGCCTAATACACACCTATGAACCTATGAACCTATAAATATTTTTTTAGGTTGCACAACATTTGTATGTCTACGTTAATTTTGTCAACACATTATCTTGATTTCAGAGTGATGATGACTCAATTAATGCAGTCAGTTAATGTTTGTATGTTCTCCAATGGCTACACTTGCAACTATGTTACAATTGTGGTTAATCAATTCACACATAATCCATGATTTTTATTCTACAATGCACTGTCCTATGCATGACTTGCATGTTTGTCCTGTCAATGCACATTGTGCAAGTATGAGACAAGGCAAGTGTGCAATCATCCCTGCATGAAGTGGCAGGGACATTTGATTAATAATCCACTGGTTTTCAACTGTGAATTTGTCATCCCATACTGTGAAACAGGTAAATTTCCCTCACCATAACAGAATGGACATGAAGGACAGTATTTAAATGTTAGTAGATATGTGTGTTATTACATGGAACAATCAAAGTGATGTTACATTGGCCTGTGCACGCATATGTATTTGCTCTACAATCTGTGGTGCACAATATTATCGGTGGCAAACAGTGGATTTTCAACAAATAGAAATATACCTTTTTCATATCCTTAAAGTCAGACTTCTCCTGTGGTGCTTGCAACTAATACAGTTCTCTCTAGATGATATCACTAGATAGGTATGGTGTTTGATGCTCAATATGGGAAACCTGTGTTTGTGTGTGTGTGTGTGTGTGTGTGTGTGTGTGTGTGTGTGTGTGTGTGTGTGTGTGTGTGTGTAAAATGCTTGGTATTGTATCCACTTTTCATGAGGACAATACATTTAAGTATGCACACAGTTCCCGTATCCCACTTTTTATAGAAAGATCCTCTCTGCAGCAACACTGATGAAATCATCCTGTCAAAAGGGCACTGTCTCCCCTTACAAGTCAGACGTCTCCTGTGGTGCTTGTGTCTAATACTGTGCTCTCTAGGTTGTGTAAATAGCTAGGTAGGAGGTTAGATGCTGAATGCATGCAACTCGTGTTTGGATGTGTGTAAAGCTTGATGTTGTATTCACTTCCCATGTGAAGAATACATTTAACTTTGTACACAACTCCCCCTCCCAATTTTTACAGAAACATACTTTCTGCAACTCAGTGATAAGGACATCCAGTCAAAATTTCACTCTCTACCTTAAAGAGTCAGAATTTTCCTATAGCGCTTAATATGGTGAACTTGTAAGTGTGTGTGTGTGTGTGTGTGTGTGTGTGTGTGTGTGTGTGTGTGTGTGTGTGTGTGGGGGGGGGGTTACAGTCAAGTGAGCATGTCCTCCAATACAGCTGAGCTCAATCATCTTCTACTCTAGAGAAACATTTTGAACTGCTAGATGAATCCACTATTCTCTTGTCCCGCCTTTCACAACCACATCTTCCTTGCAACACACTGAGTTCATTCTTTATAAAGTGCACTCTTGCACTTTAAATGTCAGATTTCTCCTGTGGTTCTTGTGTTTCTTACACTGTTCTCTAGAATGTGTAATTAGATAGGATGTTTGAATATAGCAGTGAGTAACTTCTACAACTATGTGCATGACTGTATATGAATTCAGGACTGGTTTACATACATTTATAGTGGCAACTTTTACAATCCCAGATGGCTGTACAAGTCATTTTACCACATACAACTCTTTGGCAATATTCTGCTGATGCCATCTCTTCATAGATGCTGTATACCTCACTTGTACTTATTATTCTCCTGTGTGGCTGGTTGCTGGCAATGTGTTGTATAGATTGTGTAACTAGATAAGTAGTTGGTTTGAGTCCATCTCTGCTTAGATAGTATGACTGTAATTACTATCATATAGGTTTGGCTACCTCACAACCACCTTTATGTGCATGAGATGAATTCTCAGTGACTATGTAACAAATACTAGCATACCCAAGGAAAATAAATGTTTAGCCACACAATGATGACATAATGTTACCAGTTGTAGTATCTCACAGTTGTACTGTGAATTCTCAAGTGGTGCGTGCCTTTGATATGTATTTTGTACATTCTGTAACTACATATATAGGATGTCTGTGGCCAGCTGTGAGTGTGATATTCACCCTCATACTGTGTAAACTACTCTTCAAATACATATATGATGTGTAGCTGTACAGCGTTTTTGTGCCCTTCTACCACATGTTAATATAAACATCCAACTAATAAACAGTGGTGATGTCATCCATTCAGCTGTGCTCTGTCCCAGTTATACCACAACATGTTGCATTTCACTTGCAATTCAGGCACTGATCTATAGCTTGTGTTCTTAGGTAGTTAGTTCAAATCCAGCCATCACTGCTCAAACTGCATTTTGTCAGTCTTATTGTGACTGTACATGTCATTAACACTCTTGTCAAACACATCTGCTGTGTACAATTATAGATGTTGATTCCTCTTATAAAAACTATGATAACTTCTAAGATAGCAATGCTTTTATTAAGGGTAATGACAACATGTGATTACATTTTTCTTACATAACATGTGTTGTAAGAGTTATCCTCTGACAGCAATAACATGATGTAAGGCCATGACATACTGACATATTTCACAGCTGTAGTGACACTTCTACTATTGCACAAACATTCTCTACAATATCATGTATTTTCTGTAGTCAAATGTTCAGGTGTTCAACATCCACAGTTAGTGACTGTTAACATTGTGTTGCCTTATATTGCAATGGATGAATGCCATCCATCATAGTTATAATCTGTAAATTTACAAATGGGAGAGGCCTCCATCATCCATTTTATCTCAAAAAGGTTGTTTACAACAGATATATATGATGTAATAAGTTAGCATAGGTGGAGTGTCACACTTGTGATAAGACTTCCACTGTAGCACTTGTGTTTCATCCACATCATTAGTTATTAGAGTTACATAGCTTGCTGTTCAGTTCCTGAAAGGTTAACGTTATATTAATGTAATGATGCTACACAAACAGTGTTGTGTCTAGTTATTCTTATCCGTTTTTATGCTGGACAATGATATATTATCACAGGTTGTGATTGCATGGCAGTGAAATGGTTATTCGGGGCATGTTTTGCTGTGAGCATTCTTTTGGCATGTGCATTGAGTACTGGCTTATATAGTATGCCTACACAGATAGAATGTGGTTCATTCTGGAATAGTATTTGTACTACACAATGGAAATAGCTTCCTTGTGCTGCTCACTGTGTAAGATGTATAGTTCCTTTTCAGCATTTTGACTAAATACGATTGTTCAAATTATATTCATAACTCCTTTCTTACTGCACACATTGATTTCAGTTATTTGTAACACCATCCATTACTTCCTGCTGTGGCACATGCAGTCAGTACACATGTCTGTAGGGAAGCCTAGTATCATAAGCAAGGGCTTGAATCTGATAACATTTGTCTGTCAAACACCAGTGGCTTACACTCAGACAATAGTTATGGCCCAGTCACGGGGTCACCTTTTTCAGGCCACCATACCGCTTATGATAGGAAAATACTGTAAGCCATTCAAGGGTATTCTTCATGATATAACCAATATGTGTATTTCTGTGGTATCCATGATTGGTATGCTTCTCTCTGATTTTTGTCCTGGCATGTGTTTGAAAAGGATATGATGCAAATGTTTATTATGTCATTCATTGCTCAAAGGAGGCATTATCTATTTCCAAAATAATTATTCTCTGTATTGCATGTCTTCATCCCAACATTTATTACTGCAATTGTTTTCATCACACTGTATACCTTAATGACTGATTGCTTCTATATACATGTCTTCCTGTATGACACACTGCCAGACCATCAGAAACTGTGATTGGTCCTCTGTTATGACACTTTCTGGTGCGATGATACTGTTGAATTAATGTTATATTACTGTTATCTGCAATTTCAAGTGAACATTTCCAGTATAATGATGTCTAGGATGCTTGCAAATTACCAGTGGAAGACTTGAAATCGTGAAATGTCATCTGAGCTATCTTGTTATTAGCCACTTATGTATATTGAGTGTTATTATATTACCATTTAGCATTTACATGGCTACATGACACTTGCTTGTCAATTACATGCTTATAGGTGATATATACCATTCCTGTGGATGCCAATAACAATTATTTGCAAAAACATGTCCATTTCTGATATGTATGACATGACAACTGTAATGTTTATTTGTTCTTGTGTATATCTGTTGAGGTGGAAAACACAGAAGTGATATCGGCTTACATACATGTATTCCCTATATACATCTAATTTATTTATTTTTATTTTATTTATTTTACATTTGTTTACTGGAATAGTTCATCTTGGTTTAAGCCTGTTTTCAGCAGAGTCCTGGGGAGAAAAGCTCCAGAAGTAAAATTGACATAAACATTAATATACAGAAAAAAGATACATTGATATCAGAAAAATGTAAATATACATTATAAGCATTGTTTATAGATTATAAGAGGTTTTTTATTATACAGAAAGTGTTTAAAGGTATATATAGTTATATTAGTCAGGTTAGTATAGATTAGGTTGGGTTAGTAATGTTTAAAATAGGTTGGGGAATTGTGCTCCAGGTTTTGGAAATATGGTGAGAGTAAAGGGAATCCCCAGCCTTGTCATTACTTTTGGAGACTTGTAGAAGGATTTTGTGTGTAGAACAGAGTTGTTGAGTATTAGCATATGGTTGGACTAATTGTTGCAAGGCTGGGATTCGGTCAGGCTGATATACTAAGTGGTGGGTGATAAGTTGGATATAGGTAAGATAATGAGGGAGTTCTAACCATTTTAATTGTGATAGGAAGGAGCAATGATGTGACCTATGTGGGGAATTTGTAGCAAGCCTGGCAATTTTCTTATAAGAGGATCCAAGTTTGTAAAGTTCAGTTTTGCTAAGTATGGGGAGGATGGGGGAGGTGTAAAGTAGAGTGGCTAGGAAGGGAGTTCTAGCTATGTCCTAATATGGCCTGGTTTGTCAGAAATGGCTTAATGCAGCAGAAAGAGCCAAGTTTAGTGTGTTTTTTTAATGGATTCAGATATGTGAATATCAAATTTCAGTTTGTTGTCAATAGTTACACCTAGTAGCTTGGTTTGGGAGATAGCAGCAATAATTGTGTTGTTTGAAGAATATATATGGAAAGAGGTTGGGGGCATGTTTGATTTGTTTGAGAGAAATAACTTGGTCTTGTTTGGGTTCAATATGAGGTTAGCTTTGTTTAGCCAATATTCAACTTCCAAGAAATATTACTGTGTGAAGTCCTGTAGTTGTGTGAGGGAGGTTGCATTACATAAGAGGCTAGAGTCATCTGCTTATTGGATAACTGAGGCAAGTGGAGTGGATTTATGCAATTGGTTAGTGAATATATTGAAAAGTAGGGGGCCTAGTATGGAACCTTGTAGCACTCCATTGTTAACAGAGAGGAAGATGATAACTCCTAATTCCACCTAACAGCTTATTGCCATTTGGTTAGGTAGCTGTAGAACCATGCTAGGGTAGAGTGACTAAGGTTTAAGGTGGCTAGCTCTGACAGTATTTTCTGGTGTGAAACTGTGTCAAAGGCCTTAGAAAGGGTCTAGAAATATGGCAGAGACAAGTTTGTTTTGGTTTTTTAGTAGTTTACAGTGTTGGCAAAGCTGAGGACGCCAGTGGTGGTGTTATGATGGGGTGAAAACCATGTTGTGTATGAGAAAGGATGTGGGATAGTTGATGATTTAAAACCTGGGTATGGATACATTTTTCAAGTATTTTAGAGAGGGGTGAAATGATGGTGATGGGTCTGAAGTTAGTAAGTTCTGTAGATTTACCTCCTTTATGCAGAGGAGTGATATAAGAGATATTCCAGAGTACATAGACATAGTTTTTGATGGTAGAGTGGTTGATGAGGATGGATATAGGGTATGCAAATGCCTCTGCAGCAAATTTTAGGAATTTTGAAGAGAGATTATTTGCATCTAGGCTAGTGGGTTTTAGTGTTTTAAGAAGTTTTTTATAGTGTGAGTTGGAACAGTTGTAAAAGTGCAGGCATTTTCAGTATTACTATTGATGGCTGGGATTTTGAAAAAGGTATTTTTGTTGCATTTGATGAGAGAGTGTATTGAGTTTACGAAGAAGGAATTAAACTGTGTTGCAATGTTATCCTTTGACGGAAATGTAATGGGTGTGGGTGTAGGGGTAGTAGTGCTGCCAGGTTGCAGAGGTATCTTAATAGAGGACCAACATTTTCTGGGATGGTTTTGGTGGAATTGTTTTGCAGTGATGTACTATATTTTTATCAGTTTTTATCTGAGATTTTGCTTTATTTTTAAGCTGTTTGTAGAGTTGTAGATTGAAATAGTTTCTGTTAGTTAGCCAGCATACCTCTGCCTTATCCCTTTGTTTTAAGAGATATGCAAGGGGCTAAGCTATTTAAGATGTCCAGGAAGGTAGTGTTAAAATACTGTACAGCAGTGTTTAATGGTAAGGGTATTAGTGAATACCAATTTATTTGTTGGAGTAAGGAATAAAATGTTTGGGTACTGAATTTCTTTTTATTGCAAATTAGACAATAGACATTGTCTAGGTGGGCTAAGATCATGTCTAAGCAAATAAGTGGGCATGTGGTCACTGATACTATCGGGGACACATCCTGTTTGGAGGGATGTGGGAGATCTGTTAGTTAGGGTCCATCTAAAATTGAGTGTCTGTTAGATGTTTTATCTATTTTGGTAGGTTCTTGTATGAGCTAAAAGAAACCGTGTAGGTTTCTAAAGTTAGAAGGGCTACTGGTATCCTAGGAGGTCCGATCTCCCATTATGATTGTTTCTTGTTGGTAGGTTGAGGATAGCCAATACAGAATGTAGTCAACAGTTGCTGAATTATCACTGGGGAAATATAAATGACTACTATGATCAAGGTTTTGTGTTTGTTAATGTTTAGTCTACTGATAAGTATTTTGGCATTGTTAAATGAAGGAGAATTGATACTTATGAGTTCTAGTGCAAGGTTTTGTTTGAACATTATAGCTACCCCACCTCCCTATCTAATTTGACAGTCAAGTTGATAGAGGTTGTATCCAGGGGCTAAGATTTCATTGTTTTTGATATGTGGTTTGAACCACAAATGTATTGGACTGTTTCAGTTTATTAGCACTGTTATTGAAAACATTATTTATATATTTTGACATCTACCTTTGCTGTACATAATAAAGCACTCTTAACCAAACTACAGTGTGTGTGTGTGTGTGTGTGTGTGTGTGTGTGTGTGTGTGTGTGTGTGTGTGTGTGTGTGTGTGTGTGCAGACTTTATTCTGAAAAGTACAAGAAGATTTGTCCCATAAAGGAGAGACTGGTATCTGTTCAGCACAGTTCTGGGTAATTGACAGATAAAGGCATTCATTCCAGTCTCATTACAGTTTTTTTGAGTTGTTTCCAGTTAATTCCAGTATCCTTCAATCATATCATTTTTTTCAATGGTGAGCCACCATTGATTGGGGGATAATGGTTAAAGTAAGTCCCAAACCCCATAGCAACCTTATCAGCAGTCAGACTTTATGTATTCTACAGAACAAATTACAGAGCACCAGTTTTCATTCAACACACTATTTCAGAAAAAAGCTTCAAAGGAAATCAACAGAGCAGCAGTACTTCAGAAAATCTAAAAACTTGCACAGTGTTCTTTTAGAACATAATATTTCAAAGAACTTCAGACTCTCCAAAATATCACTTTAAAAGACATTATCCAGTTAACAGCAATGTACTTCACCATCTCCAAAGTAGATGACAGACTTTCAAGTTTCCAGTCTGATGTCATACAGCCAAAAAACAAGAAAATGTTTCTTAAAGCAACTTCAACTTTCCTATGTGAGCATGCACTTTCAGACAGTAAATCTCAGAAAAGTTTAAATACATTAGTAAAGGTAAATTGTATAAATATGTCAAACAGTACTTCTACAGTAAAGACACCAGTAAATGTGTGGTTTAAAATGAAAAATTAGGTAAAGCAGTCTAAAAAACTGTGTTCCAGAAATGTACATTTAAATTTCAAGATTATTAGTTCAGGAATAGTAAATCTTTCTAGATACAAAAGGGTTAACTCACAGAAGCATACTGCAACAGACACACTTTCTCATACTGTTCAGAATGAGTCAACTTCTATCTATAGAGTTTTAAATCTAAACAACACAAATTCTTGTTTATAGTCTTCAAAAATCAGTGTAAATACTACAGCACATGTAATTCAAGATACAGAGTTAAGTCACAGTATTGCACATGCAAACGTATACACAGTCAGTGTACGTAACATACAGTTTTCCAAACAAAACATGGAGCAAACATTTGCAATGCCTCAAGTTCACGTTATTTCAAATACACATGTTCAGAATGCAATAATTTCTAGTTTCTTGTTTTCAGAAGCCAATGCAAACATTGTAATGAAGGGGATAAGAGATTTTGATCAGTTTGATAATGTAAACATCAGCATAAATGATATATAGACTTCAGGGCAAAGTAAAGAAGAAATGCTTACCTTACCTCAAGTCAATGCTACTACTAGTATTTCAGGGGAAAATAAAGACAAATATACATACCATAGCTCAAGTCAGTGTTGTTGCTAGTTGTATAAAAAAGGACTTTCAGATTATCTATAGAGGGTGTGTCAGTCCAAAACCAAATCAGATGATTTACCTGTCATTGTTTAAGGTTGGACAAATTATAATGCTTCATTGTTTACAGAAAATAAATTATGGAATAATGTACTGATAAATACAGACACATCAATTTAAGTTACACATAGGCCTGTACTGGAATACACAAGTGCAGTTTTGTTAAGATTTAAAAGGACAAAGATTATACCAGTTAACAGTTCAGCTCCATACTAGGTATGGACATGTCATCAGAGTTACATGTTGAGTTGAGGGCTGGCATAAGTTAAGGTATCTACATTGAAAACACAAGGTGCACAGTTTGATTCTCACCTTTGGGAAGTTTAAAAAGGCCCCTGAGGTCATTAGCCTAGTAATTGACTATGAGACTATATGTGATGTGCAGGGAATTACTTGACTTTCTATCTGGCTGGGAGGTTGACATAATGGTTAAGGTGTTTACCTTACTGACACAAGATGCAGGGTTTGGTTTTTACATGGACGGCTTAAAATGACCCATAAAAGCAGTCAGCCTAGACATAATCTATGAACCTAGACTTCAGTAACATTTTATGGAAAAATAGAAATGCTACAGAATGTACAGTAGTACACAAAGATGAAATTCTAAGAATATATATGCAGTAGATTGTGCAAAGGTACAGAATTTATAGAATTGGTTATGCCAGAAACATGCAGATTTATAGGTAAAAGATAAAATAAATTGCAGTTTAGGTGCCACAGCTGTAGTGTTACCACATTTTCAGAAAATGTTTTTTTTTCTCAGAAAGGCATACTGGGAGTGGCCAGTAAGAAAAAAAGGTAACAATACATATTTACCATTCTGGAAGCACATGTTTTGTAGGGTACACCAGAAATAACAGTCAAGTTCATTCACAGATTAAAGGGTTTACAGTTGCAGATCTGGCAAATGAATTTTTTGTGTTATTGTTTTGTTTATCAAACACTGTTAAGACCTTTAAATTATGGAAGTAAAGTGTTTCAATGCATAAATAATATCTTGATATGTTTTGCTAGTTTACAGAATGTAAATTTTAAAAGGCACAGTACAAAAGTTCAGATCCTATAAGAAAACAGTGCATAATAAATATTATGTTCCATTAAAGCCACAGGTTCATATTTGTAGAAAGGGCAGACAAATAAAGTTTCAGAATCAAATCAGTTTAACTTTAATAATAAATATGTGTATATAAACAGTTCAAGATTGTATATATTTCATACAGAAATTGCAGTTTACCAAACACACCAGAGGCATGGACTTATGTAGCTGAGTTATCAGATTACAGGCCAGCTCAGACAGCTAAATTAAAGACAGTACTGTATGCCATAAAACAGTATGATAAAGCTGAGGTTAATATTAGTGACCATTTTATACTAATATTTATCAAAGAAAATTATAGAAAGTAATGATAAATCCTTGCATCATTCTGTATTACTGAAAAATTAAATGACGTCAGCTAAAGGAATGGCTTTGTTATGACAGTGAGAGGAGATTTGCACACAGAAAAATAAATTATGACTCGAGGGTCACAAAATAAACATAGAAAGTTCAACGGTTAAGATTAATTTTATAGAAGTGTAGAAATGCAAAAAAAAGTAAAAAATATTAATACAGTGGCAGATCAGTTTCATTTCAGGTTATAACAGGGAAAAGCAATGCCACTGAGGTTTCCGTTTAAATTAATAATAATGTTACAACCTTTCCACTTCAATGTAGTACATTACCAGTTCAGTTACAGACTTGCAAGAATTTTTTTATTTATTAGTAACATATGTCAGTTTCATTATAGTATATTATTAGTTTGCTTACACACTTACAAGAGTTTATTAGTGGCATATATTTATTTCATGCAGAATATTTAGGGCAACAAGCAATGCTATCACTTTATAATTGTTGAGGACCTGATACTGCTTTTTTCTGCTTTGCAGATATTGCTCCAGGTTGATTTTCCATTTTGGTTTTAATTTCAGTCAAGAAATTTTACATCGGCCACCCAGCCTTGCATAAGAGTTGGGAAAGGGGAGGTTTGGAAGGCTGAAGTGTAAATAAAATCAAGGACATTAAGACTCACTTCCAATACCTCAGCAGTGACTGGAACAGTCCAGAATAAAGCCTAAACATATCAAGAGTTCTGGTGTAGAACTCAAGTATCTAAATTCTTTAAAGTTAAAATGTGTATACAGCAAATCTGGATTCCTTCAATGTTTGTTTAAAAATTTTAAAGTTAAAATGTGTGTGTTTTAAGACAATTGAATAAGAGTACCAGCTTTCAGTTTAAATGTGTTTCAATTATCTAAACAAAAGTATTCTTTAAAGTTAAAATGTGTATACAGCTATAAAGAAAATGAAAACACTGTCATCTGTATTAGCATGTCTGGCAGGAGATTTGTATATATTCTCAGAATAACTTGTATGGTATGCCAGCATGTAATTGTGAAAATGTAAATATATTTTTAAAATGTTCCTCAGGATTCAGCAAGCTCTGTACGGTGTGCAGGAATAGTGCAGGAGCCACTGGAGGCAATATGGCTGCTGTGCGATCCACGAATAAGCTCCCGGGATGTGCATGACCGCTCCTGCACTATTCCTGCACAGACACAGCTCCTGTATGCAAATTACCCCATTTGCAGGTGAAAACCATGCAAATGAGGTGAATTTGTGATCCAGAAAGCTAGCAGCCAGTTGTGCAGGACTAGTGTAGTTTGTAGAAATGTACTCGGTTAGTAACCGAGTACAGTTCTGCAAACTACAAAACGAAGCCATGACAGCTCCAAATAAAAGGTGTATATAATGTGGAAACCATGCCAATGGCCAAATATATGGCCACTGGCATGGAAAACAGTTGCAAAAAAAAACTTTATTTTTTTTTAGCCAATTTCGGGTGTTTAAGCGTAGGGCAGTGGTGCACAAATGGAATCGGGCCGAAAATAAAAAAAAAAACTTGAAATAAACATTCTATCCAAAATCACAATTTTGACATTATACTCAATGGCAGGCAGAAGACAACATGGCCAGTGAATAGTGGTTGCTAAGGGGGAAGGCTCAGTGTAGGACTTGTAACTACGCATTAGCAGGTAATCCTATGCAAATGAGGGGAATGATACTGAATCCTAGACCCCCCTCATGGCTAGACTGCACCCAACCGTGTCAGTGCAGGAAGACCATCGTGCAAGCCTAAGATATAGCTGACATCATAGAGGGGTGTGCCAGACATACTGTAAGCTTATTGGAGCCCTGTGGCTCGGGTTTGCCCTGAACCTAGCAGAGCTAAGCAAGGTTGTGTGTCTGAGGCTGACTAGCACTCTTTAAATTGCCTAAATGGGTGTGCGCGCTGCGCACCATGCTTTAAAGGAAAAAAAAGTAAACCAGGAAATAACAGCTTTGTGCACATTTGAGCACTGTTTTGTGCAGCACGCCCCTGGGCTTATACAGGAAGGCAATGGGAAGGGAAATGTATCAGAATCAGCCAATTACACAGGCAGCAGCCCAGCCCAGCACACCACTATAAACTATGCAAACACCTTTCCCTCTGTTTTTTCCCACAAACTCTACACCACTGGTGTACACAAGGAGGGAAATTTTACCAAACAAAAGCAACAAAATGATAGGGGCTGCAGCAGCTATCATAAATCAACATGTGGAAGAGGCTGAGGGTGGTGAGGATGAGAATGCTGACAACCAACCCACAGTAAGGAGAAGGAGAAAAGTGTACAGACCCAGGGTAACCTACCAGGGGCTACATGAGCTGGGGATAGTGGAGTGCTATAAGATGGGCAGGTACCTCCTACAGCAAATTTTTCAGCTGTGCCGGCCACACCTCACACACAGAACCAACAGAGGGGAACCCATCCCAGTGGATACCAAGGTATGTGTAGGCCTAAGAATACTAGCCACAGATACCTTCCAAAGGCCATTTGGGGATATCATGGGGATCTCACAGGCATCCGCATCCAGGGTACTCTACCAGTTTCTGGATGCCATGTCAGCATATGCCGGTGAGCACATATATTTCCACAATAGCCATGAGGTGTTGGCCAGCAATATGCATCTCTTCCACCAAATAGCAGTATACCCTGAGGTAGTGTGTGCTATAGACTGCACGCACATATGCATCAAAGTACCACTGGGTGAGCGGGATAGGGTCTACATCAACCACAAGGGTTTCCCCTCCATCAACTGCCAGGTTGTGTGCAATGCCCAGGGCATTATAATGAATGTGTGTGCTGGCTGCCTTGGACACTATCACAACTCCCAAATCTGGCATCTGATGCAGCTGTGCCAGAGATTTGCCAATGGGGACATCCCTTATGGCCACCTAGTAGGGGATGCTGGTTACACACTGGAGCCATGGCTGATGACGCCCATCAGAAATGCACACAGACCCGAACAATAACTCCATAATGAGGCACACGCACAGACAAGAATCATAATAGAGCATGTGTCTGGGATGCTCAAGTCATGGTTCTGGTGCCTGGACACATCCAGTGGAGCCTTGCAGTACTCACCAGCTACATGTACCCAAATTGTCATCGTATGTGCCATGCTACACAATATGATCCTGCGGAAACAGCTGCAGCAGGAACAGCATGGGGCAGG
The DNA here is from genome assembly GCF_019279795.1 of Protopterus annectens. Classification (NCBI taxonomy): domain Eukaryota; kingdom Metazoa; phylum Chordata; order Ceratodontiformes; family Protopteridae; genus Protopterus; species Protopterus annectens. Next base: position 66,151,194 of record NC_056726.1, on the reverse strand, counting down.
GCCACACAGCCCTCCACCATTGCCAAGGCCTGCATAGGCACAGAGTGACTCGGAGGAGAAACAACCTGAGCCTGCCCCAGTAGGCAGATGAAGGTGTGCCCAGTAGGCCCAAGCCATGGCAAAGAGGCAACGCATAGCAAATATGCTGATACAGTAGGAACCCAGGGAATGACACCTCTCTCTAACTCACACATACAGTAAAAGGGATGCCAAGCATGATACTACCTGTGCTTAACCATGTATAGGGAGTGTACTATGTGCATCCAACATAGTCAGCCCTCCAGCACCATCCTCAATAATGACACAGCTGTAAAGTAAGTCACTCTCCCTATCAATTCCCTAATGGAGTAGTATGTGTTGTTACTTATATCTATGGTATGGATGTGAGCATGCAAGGAAATTGGGTGGCTGAATGGGATGCCAGCAGATAGTAGACACCTATTGTGGTAGCATGAGATCTGTAAGAAATACTGGTGTCACCATAGTGGCCGGTACTAGACAAGGTAACAAAACTCACTGCAGGAAATGTGCTGGGCCACATGTGTCTCCATAGGACATACACATGCCAGTCAGGGAGGCTCACATGCCAAACAACAGTCTCAGCCAGCAGGACAGGTGTAGACAGGTCAGAATACAGAATGAAATGGAGTACCTGAAATACCAGTACAGTCATAGCAAATGTGTACAAGTGTCAGGTGTGCCCCCCCCCCCAATCTTATGTAGAAATGTAGTAACAGTCAGGTGTGCCCCCCAATCATATGTAGAAATATAGTAACAGTCAGGTGTGCACCCCAATCCTATGTAGAAATGTAGTAACAGTCAGGTGTGCCCCCCCCAATCCTATGTAGAAATGTAGTAACATGTATATGTAGGTATAATAACAGTGGAGCACAGATTACCTGAGCTGGCCAAGCTAGCAGGATAGATTGTAGCATGTGTACAATATGCAGGGCTGTGTGTGTTAGGTTGGTGTGTGTCGTATATTGTGTGAAAGTGGTCAGTATCTATGCATGGTGAGGTTTGTCCTGGTGGCCATTGGCCAGTACTGCCGATGACAGGGTCAGGTTCTCACAACTGCAGTACCAAAAACAATGCTTCCCAGCAAAACACATTCCAGCAGTAAGCCATAGTAAATGTTTGGAAGTAATATGTGTCACAATCTGAAAGATGGACATGGCATGAATGTAGGCCCAGACATACAAGCAGTACACAGGGGGAACTATCCCAGACAGTGTATAATATGTAACTGTCAAATGGACACACCCTTGGAATTGTACATACAGGTTAGCAGCACATTATTTGGGCTTGTAGTAGGGAATACCAATGTCATCTGGCCAAATATTGGCAGACTACAAAGGTCATATTTATGAAGTATTGAGAAACAGCTGATGTCCCTGCACAAGCCAGCATAAGTGGAATGTCCCATGCATATCTGTGGGTCAGATGCAAGTAGTGTCCATAGCACACATGCACCAAGCTCACCCCACCATCACCCACAGGTACCTCTCTGGTCTTATCCCTGCTGTTGGGAATGAGTACAATTTGACCCCCACCTCTGTATGGCAATAGCTAAAAAATGCAGCATGCAGAACAAGTGTCCCATGCAGGTATGTCCCTAGCTGTAAGGAGCATCCTGCCAGCATTCACACCACTGGATCAATAATGACAGAATGTATTGGCATGGACACCTTTCACATCTACCCTGTCACCCCAAGGGAATATAGTGTATTGCAGTCTAGGACAGTAGGAGTGACAGAATGCAACAGCCTGCTACAGCTGGCCTGCATCACTACGAAATGGCCTACAGTCTTCTGCCAAAGGCCTGCATCTCACCCAGACTGCCAATGTATGTTATGTCATGGACTCTCAAGTAACAACATAACACAGTCCACAGAACCCAAATGCAAGGCTATGTGGACAAATCTCAGTAACATGTTCAACATGTCCTACTGCATGAACTGTGGACCAACACCAAATTACTGCTGGGATGAGGTGATAACTATAGGGAACATATCAGATAATGTTTTCATAATAGTTGGAAGAGGATAGAATAATAGGGGGGGTAGGAGCATGGGCGGCATGGAGTGTGTGAAGTCAGAAACTCAGCCTTGTGCACATACTATCCCTGGCTGCAAACACAAGAATGGATGGCTGCAAACCTGCTCATAAACCACAATGTGAAGGGGTAATGTCCAGAATTATGACCCCTGCCTCTGGGTAACCTGTGTGAATCTGTACAGCTGTGAAGTATGGCCAGAGCAGGATACGGGCATACTGTCACGTCAATGGATGTACAAGCATGGGATTCTCAGCCACCACTGTACTAAGCTGCTGAACCATTTACACAGACCCAGCAACAAGTGTCTGCAGCTTCCCCTCCAGAATGGCATGATTGTGCAAGAATATGTAGGCTGCTGACCACAATACTGGACACAGCTGCATTCACCCTGTGTCCCCCAGGACATTACTGCAAGCAAATATGTATACCTGACAGTACTTGACATAAAACATCACAGTGTAAAACAGTACAAATATCTGAATATCTCTGCTAACACCAAGACGATGTAGCAGAAGCAGCACAGGCACAATTACCTACAGTAATCCACTATCCTTTGCCCATTTTTGACCCAATATTGTCAAGCAATCTACAGATATCCCACAGAAACAGGTTGCTAACTGTAGGTGTAGAACACGAAAACCTGCACTGGAGTACAATCTACCTGGAATGGATTCATACATTCAATACAGAAGGTCATACTGGGAATGCTTCCACACTTAGAGAAATGAAGGCCATGTCAAACAAAATACTGAAAGGTCATACTGGGCATGCTCACATACAACAGAAATGAAGCCCATGTCTGGCAACAACAGTGGACCATACATATCTGACAGTCGCAGATGTCAGTACACACCAGTCATGCTTTGCACACACATTGGATAGGAATACACACATATATATCCAAGGACAACACACTATAATAGGCCAAAAATACACATACATAGATGTGTGTAAGAGAGTGACAGTGACAAAGAGCCTCCCATCATGTGGCCTGTCCCACCAAGCACACATCCAATTGGCTAAAACCACATGATGTGCAAATGTCAATCACTGTAGACATTTGCCTCTGCTATCCCTCAGCACTATAGTCTGTGGTACTTGAGCTAACCGTGTAACATGACTGTACAAGTCAGTAGTCATCTAGCAGTTGTATACATGTACCTGTGGAATATAAACTTGTGTGTACCTGAGTGTTGTGTGTCTGTCTCTAGATGAATAAGTTATGGCTCATACACACACACTGCACTCCCCATTGCCCTACTATGGCAAGCCTGCTGATGTCTTCACCTTGAAATACATCTTTGGGGATGTAGGAGCCCAGTAATCTCGGTGCTGTGTCCTATAACTGTGTAATGCTGTGGTGTGATGTACTAGTTAGGTAGGAGTTCTAATCATAGACCTGGTAACAGTGTGTGTGTTTGTGTAGGGATCAATGCTTTTTAGGCCAGTCACACTCACTACAATTTCAAATGCCCTACTTTGGCAGGGCTGCTGATGTCATTCACTTTGAAATAAACCTTTGGGGAAGGTGGAGCCCAGTAATCTCCATGGCGAGTGCTATAACTGTGTAATGCTGTAGTGTGATATACTAGTTAAGTAGGAGTTCTAATCCCAAGGTTTGTGTGTGTTTGTTTGTCTGTGTAGGGATCAATGCTTTTGAGGCCATTCACAGTCACAGTCAGTCTGTGTTGGAGGGAAGCTTCCTACCTTATCAGTGGGAGAGATAAGCATTAGGTAGCCTATCTACCACAAGAGGAGTGGTTCCTGGCCCAGAAATTGTAGCTATTTGCCGTTTGGGCAGTTTATTTCCATCTCTTTCAACGTTCTGGTTTAAAAGCCGCACTTGCACTTGTTTCCCACCTTTCCTGTAACTTGCCTAGTCCAGATACAGAGTTGCTGTATCCAGAACTGTTGGTAAACTTCTGAGCCCCACAAGCCTTTCTGTGTTGGAAGAAAGCCTTCTAGCTTATCAATGGGAGTGGTAAGCACTAGGTAGCCTGTCTACCATGAGAGGAGAGGTTCTTTGCCCAGAAATTGTAGTTTATTGACCATTTGGACAGTTTGTCTGTCTCTTTCAACTTTCTAGTTTAAAAGACCACATAAGCGCTTGTTTCCCATCTTTCCTGTAACTAACCTACTGGGTAGCACTAGAAAGCCTTAAACTGATACAAGCCTTCTAGCTTAGAAGATAGACTTTGGAGTGATTAGGTATCAGTTTTCTGTACTTTCCTGCTGTACTTAACTGTTTTGCACCTAAAAGCAGATTTTCCAGCATTTATTGTGATTTAAAAGCTTGTTTTTTTCACATATTGTACTTATTTGACTGCCTGTACTTTTAAAAAAGTTTTTGTTTAAATAATATAACTGTTGTAGGCTACACAGTGAAGTGTGATAGCCTTTTCTGATCGTTTGTAGTCATTTAAAGCTGTTTAAGTGTATTTTTTACCATTTTTGCCTTATCTTTTCAAAAAAACAAAAACACCAAAAAAATTCCTTGTTTCCCACCCTTCTAAGCTAGTATAGTCCAGTTTTCAGACTAGTGTTGAATTCAGGGCTGTGATACTAGTTTCTGAGCTGCCCATACCTTACTTGGATAGAAGGAAGATTCTCTGTTCACCTGTGAGAGAGGGGAGCATTGAGCAACCTATCTGTCCCTGGAGGAGTGGTTCCAGCCCAGAAGTTAGTAGTTTATTGGCCATTTTGGGCTAATGTCTATCTCTTTCATTTCCCTACTATAAAAACTGTGTTTGCATGATTTTGCGCACTGGGCAGTGCTGGTTAGCTATGGTCGAATTATTCCCAGATCCACTAAGCCTCCTCTTCAGTTTTTCCATTGAAACTAGTCTAACTCTCAACCTAAACACTCAAAAAGCATCTTACAGCCCAGCACTTGCTCAGACCTAATAGCAAGCACTAATATACCCTGACAATGATTGCCCAACAGGGCAAGGCTCTTTATTCACCCCTCACCAACCAAGCAACTAAGCAGCACACCCTACTATTCAGGCATGACCAAAAGGCAACTATTGGTGCACTCTCTAGTCCAGCTGGTGAATCTGGGTATCCTGAGGCAATGTTACAACTGCTTCATGTACACAACCCTCTCCTCCTACCACAAAACAATAAAATATGCAAGACATGCAATTATACAGCCAAACTGGAAGCTAAGCTGTCTCCACCCAAGACTGGAACAGACAGTCAAGAGGAGAAGGTTAACATTTGCACCACACCTCCCACTGCACACAGACCTACTAAAACAGAACTGGCAAAAAATATACATAAATACACAAAATCGTACTCTGAGGCTCTAAATAAAAACCTGCAAAAGCATCAGAGACCTCCAAAGCAGACACCCAAACAACCTGCACTTCCGGTCACAAACCAGACAACACATAAAACACAAAATCAGTTTATCGCACAATCACAGCCCTTAAGGCGAAATAACATACCTAACACACTAGTAATAGGTGACTGTATAGTCAGGCACACTGACGTCCCACTCACTAGGCTGGGCAAGCAGAAGGTTACTGTTAGCTGCCTGTCAGGAGCCAGAATCTGCCACATAACACAAGCACTCATGTCACTCCAGAAGAAGTACAAATATGACTCTGTCATTGTTCATGTTGGTGTGAATGACATGAGACATACCTCCCTGGACTACATGAAAAGAGACATGGAAGAGCTCTCTGATCATGCAGCCCAAGCTGGTATGACCCTGGCCCTGAGTAGCATCCTGCCCTCACCAAGAATGATACCTCAGTATAAAGAAAAAAAGATCAGTTTCAACAACTGGCTAAGTTTCTGGTGTCATTCAAAGGGGATCCAGTGTCTGTCAGCCTGGGATGACATGCTCGACAAGCCACATTGCTTCGCAAGAGACGACTTGCACCTGTCTCCCTTAGGCTTTCAAATACTAGCCAAGGCTCTTGCTGCCCCCATAGTGCCTATTTTAGGGAAGGCTCAAAAGTCAAAACCACCTCCATAAACAGCACAATTAACAAAAAAACTGAGGGTTATGCTACTCAATGCCAGGAGTTTAAATCTCAAAATGCATGTGCTCGAAGCACTCCTCAGTATGGAGAACGTCGACATATGTGAAGCAACTGAAACCTGATTCAAGGCTCCAGAGAGCACCCCAGCACTACCGGGCTACAACTCATACCACACATTTTGGCCACAGAACACGGACCGAAACACAAAAGGAGGGGGTGTATCCATATTCATCAAGGATACCTACACCTCCAGGTTAGTGGCGCAGCATGATACCTCTGAGATCATCCATGTGCAACTAACATTGGGCAAATCAGCAATGCAAATTGTGACCTGCTACAGATCACCCTGCATGACCCAGGACTACCACTCCACCTTTCTGAAGACCCTGGAAAACATGAAGATCCTACCAAACACCCTGATATTGAGTGATTTCAATTACCCTACCATTCACTGGTAAAACTACTTGAGTACAAATTCACAGGCCCAGTGCTTCCTGGAATCCATCAACTCAAATGCCCTGGATCAGCTGGTAAACTCCCCTACCAGAGGTGAAAACATATTGGACCTGGTTATCACCAACATGGGCGACAGGTATTCCACACCGGAGGTCAACCCTTCACTGGTTAGATCAGACCATAAACTCACCACTCTGGATGTCCACACCCCACCACCACCCCAACTAAGGAAACCACAGTAAAACATTTTTCTAAAGCAAATGTCACCTTACTTAAGACAGCGGTGGTAAGTTTCACAGCCCCCTTGCTAAAGGATAATGCTGCCTAAGATGCAGAAACCTTTACAAATGTACTCTATGAGCACCTACAAGGATGCATGGATCATGCCATCCCTAGCAAAACCAAGACTTACTCCTCTAAGAGAAGGAAAGCAGTTTGGTGGACCCCTGCAATAAACAGGCTATACAATAGAAGGAGGAAACTAGTTCAGAAAAAAAGCAAATCCCAAGAAGGAAAGATATCCCTGATCAGTATCAGTAAGAAACTAATGTCACTCATGAAATCATACAAGGCTGACTTCAAAAGAAAAATAGCCAAGGGTTCAAAAGATAACCACAAAGCCTTCTTTAGCTATGTTAAGAATCTAAGTGGCAACTTGCAGATATGCACTGAACTAGTGCAAAATAGCACAAAATATACTGAACCTACTGATATTGCCAAAATCCTGGCAGATTCAGTGCAAACTTCACCCCCTCTCACCTCCAAAAGGGCCCACAACAACACCCACAAATTACCACATAGGTGGCAGCCCCCTTAGTACAGAAGAGGTAATAAGAGATTTGGGGACCCAGGTAGATAGTAATCTCTCCTTTGACAATCATATTGCCAAAGTAGTTAGGAAATCCTTCTATGTGGCCCATCTAATTACTAAAGGGTTCACATCTAGAAATAAAGAAGTTATAGTGCCCCTCTACTCGTAACTCACTAGACCCATCATAGAGTACAATGCCCCATTTGGGATGTACCTCAAAAGACACTTCCAACAGCTGGAAAGACCACAAAAGTACCCCACCAAGAGGATTACTGGCCTCAAACATATGTCCTATGCAGCCTGACTGAAACAACTCCGGCTGTACTCAGTGGTATATCACTTACTCAGAGGTGATCTCTGCCTGACTTACAAAGCCATGTCCAACTCAGAATTGATGGACATGCTCCACCTAAAGAAATCCAAGTCACTGTGAGCCATGCACACTAGTGAGCTAAACCTCATCACAACAATAAATAGAACATGCAGGAGGGATAGATTCCTGTCACAGAGACTCTCCGTGCTTTAGAACAAACTTCCAAATTACATCAGGCAGAGCCCCTCACTAACACTCTTCAAGAGAAACCTTGACGAGTGGATGGGTAACAGAAAATACACCCCTGGGATCACTTCATTGGCTCTGCTTGACAGAGGATCAGTTAATTAATCAGTGGGGTGGCGAAAGCAGACACTCTGGCTAGGCTTATAAATGTCCTCGTGCAGATAGCCTAGTACCTACCTATGAACCTATGAACTACAATTTCCATTGCCCTACTTTGGCAAGCCTGCTGATGTCATTCACTTTGAAATACACCTTTAGGAAGAAAGTAGCTCAGTAATCTCTGTGGCGTGTGCTATAATTGCGTAATGCTGTATTGTGATGTACTAGTTAGGTAGGGGTTTTAATCCCAGGCATGGCAAGTATAAAGGTTTGTGTGTGTGTGTTTGTCTGTGTAGGGATCAATTCTTTTGAGGCCATTCACAGTCACTACAATGTCCATTGCCCTACTGTGGTAAGCCTGCTGATGTCATTCACTTTGAAATACACCTTTGGGAAAGAAGTAGCCCAGTAATCTCCATGGTTTGTGCTATAACTGCATAATCCTGTAGTGTGATATACTAGTTAGGTAGGAGTTCTAATCCCAAACATGGCAAGTTTTGTGTGTTTGATTGTCTGTGTAGAGATCAGTGCTTTTGAGGCCATTCACAGTCACTACAGTTTCCCTTGCCCTACTTTGGTAAGCTTGCTGATGTCATTCACTTTGAAATGCACCTTTGGGGAAAGAGTAGGTCAGTAACCTCCGTGGCACATCCTATAACTGTATAATGTCTTAGTGTAATGTACTAGTTAGGTAGGTGTTCTATTTGCAGAAATGGCAAGTGTAAAAGTGTGTTTGTTTGTCTGTGTAGGGAGCAATGCTTTTGAGGCCATTCACAGTCACTACAACTTCCATTGCCATACTATGGCAGGGCTGCTATTGTCATTCACTTTGAAATACACCTTTGGGGATGAAGCAGCCCCGTAAGCTCTGTGGCGTGTGCTATAACTGCGTAATGCTGTTGTGTGATATACTAGTTAGGTGGGAGTTCTATTCCCAGACATGACAACTGTAAAACTGTGTGTGTTCCCAGACATGGTAACTGTAAAACTCTGTGTGTGTGTGTGTGTGTGAGTGTGTGTGTGTGTGTGTGTGTGTGTGTGTGTGTGTGTATGGCTCAATTTTTTTTGTCCATTCACAGTCACTATGCACACCTAAAAATGGAGAACATCGAAAACTGTGCAGTAACAGTGACCTGATCCAAAGCTCCAGAGAGCACCCCTGCAATACCAGGTAAATCTCTCACTACACCTGTTGGCCACCAAAGCAGGAACAAATCAATAAAGGTGGAGGAGTGTCCATATTCACCAAGGATGTTCACACCACCAGGCTACTTCCCTAACAGAATCTGTCTGAAACACCCCGGGTGCAACTAACAGTAGGTTAGACTGCATTCTAAATGATATAGCTTGCTACAGATCCCCCACCATGCCCCATGATACCCACTACAGCTTTTGAAACATATTGTGAAATATTATGATACAAGCAAACATCCTAATACTGGGTGACTACCCTGCCATTAACTGGGAAAACTACTTGTGTACCAACATGTGCACCAAATGGTTCTTGGAAGTCATAATTCATAATGCCCTGGATCAAGTAACCCATAGTCCCACCAGGGGCTTAAATATCCTAGACCTGGTCATTGCTAACATGACAAATTAATGCTCAACATCTATGGTCACCTCATTGGTGGTCTGGTCTGCCCATGAGCTAATCACCCTTAACATCAACATCCCTCCCCCCTCACCCCAGTGAGGAATCCTTCATAACACACATCTCCAAAGCCAATGTCATGCTACACATGACAGACGTGACTAATGTCATGACACTCATGCAGATGGGAACTGAAAGGATGACTGCTGAATCATACAAGAAGGCACTGTACGAGCACATCCACTAGTGCATGAATCATGCAAAGTAAGCCAATGTGGTGGTCTCCTTCCATAAACATACTGTACAACAAAAGGAGGAAACTGTTGCAGAAATGGGGGAATTTCCAGGATGCAAAATACTCCCTTACCAGCTACAGTAAGAAGCAGAGATCCCACATAACATCGAATAAAGCTAGTTATAAACATAATATAGCCAAAGATGTCAAAGACAACTGCAAGCCATTCCATAGCTATGTGAGGAATCTAAATAGCAATGCTCAAAACTGCTCTGAGCTACAACAGGATATTATTAAATATTCTGCACCCAGGGATATTGCCAATATCCTTGCAGATCGATTCAGTGCCAACTGCACCCCCCTACCATCCCCCAAACGGCCCATCTCAACACGGAAAGATTGCCAGATTTTAGTAATAATGGCCACGTAGGTAAAAACCACACTCTCCACAGCTATAACAACAACAGCCATGGGACCAGTCAACATCCCGGGCTGTGTACTACATTAGCTACAAACTGAACTGGAACCTTGCCTACGTGCAATGTCTAATCATAGCCACACCTCAGGCTTTGTGCCCGCTGTGTGGCACACAGCTACAGTTATCCCAGTCCACACGGGGGGAACCACCTTGGATCCTGGGAACTACAGCCCCAGTGGTATGATGTGCCTGATCTGCAAGGCCATGGAAGTATTATCATGGAAATTAAAACAAAGACATTGGCAACCTGCAAACACTGGACCCTAACTAAATTGGGTTTGTGAAGGGCCAATCATGTCACCTCACCTGAATGACAACTGTGAATCCATCTCCAGAGCTGTGGATGAGGGTAAGGTGGTTCACACAGCCTATCTGGACCTCACCAAGGTGTTTGACACCATCCCCCAGTCTGGAGACATAGATAAATAATTCAAGCTGGCCATTAATCCCTATGTCACCCGATGGGCTGCCAACTGCTGTACTGACAGAACCTACACTGTAAATGTAGATGACATCAATACCAGCCCCAGACAAGTGACAGCTGGAGTACCTTAGGTTTCAGTCCTGGCACCACCCTTGGTTGTCATCTACTGCTCTGAAGTACAGTCCAACAGTAAGGGACTCCGGCAAACAAAGGATGCAAATGACTGCCCACTGGGAGCCATTATTGAATACCCAAATAATATGGATATTCTACAGAAGGGCCTTACAGAAAGACATGCTTGGTGCCTGAGCCATGGCCTCAAGATCAATGCCAAGAAATATATAGTTATCCCCTTTGGGAAGGGACATGTACCTGTGAAGTACCACATAGTTGGCAGTACAATAAACACCTAAAGTGTGATAACAGACTTAGGGATGCAGGTGGACAGTGGTCTCACCTTTGATAACCGCATCGCCACAAAAGTCAGGAAACCCACCTATGTGGCAAACCTCCCACTAAGGGCTTTACATCCAGGAAAAGGAGGCCATTGTCCCACTGTAGTCATCTCTCAGTAGACCCAGTACAGACTATAAAGGCCTGTTATGTATGTACCTCACAAGGCATCTGCAACAACTAGAGAGGCTACAGACATACCTCACAAAATGAACCACAGGCCTAAACCAGATGCCCTGTGCTGACCATCTGAAAATCATCCAGCTATGTATTCTCAAAGGCAATCTCTGCTTAACATACCATGCCATGTCAAACCCACAGCTGTTGGACATGCTACACTAAAAGAATTCCAAACCCTCACAGCCACATGCTCCAGGGATCCAAATCATGTCATCACAATGAACTATACATGCTGGAGGGATATGTTACTAAAACAGAGACTCCTCAGATTCTGGAATAGACTGCCCATACATGTCAAGCAGTGTGCCTCTTTGTCCCTCTTCAAAAGGAACCTGGATGATTGGATGGCAGATAGGAAATTGATCCCGAGGATCATGCCAGCTGCCCTGCTAGACAGGGGTCAAGGGAAGTAAACATTGTGGGAAGACATAGCCAGAGAATTGTCACGTCTAGGCATGTATAGGCCCTAGGGCCAATAGCCTAGTATCAACCTATGAACCTATGAACCTATGATCTACACTTTCCATTGTCCATCCTTGGCAAGGTTGCTGATATCATTCACTTTGAAATACACCTTTGGGGAAAGAATAGCCCTGTAATTTCCGTGGCGCGTCCTATAACTGCATAATGCTGTAGTGTGATATATTAGTTAGGTAGGAGTTCTATTCCCAGATGTGGCAAGTGTGTGTGTTTGTTTGTCTGTGTGGGATCAATGCTTTTGAGGCCATTCACAGTCACTACAACCTCCATTACCCTACCTTGGCAAGCCTGCTGATGTCATTCACTTTGAAATACACCTTTGGGAAAAGAGTAGCCCAGTAATCTCTGTGGCGCATCCTATAACTATGTAATGCTGTAGTGTGATATACTAGTTAGGTAAGAGTTCTATCCCAGACATGGCAAGTGTAGAATTTTGTGTGTTTGCTTGTCTGTATAGGGAGCAATGCATTTGAGGCCCTTCACAGTCACTACAACTTCCATTGTCCTACTTTGGCAAGTCTGCTGTCATTCACTTTGAAATACACCTTTGCAGAAGGAGTAGCCCAATAATCTCTGTGGTGTGTGCTATAACTGTGTAATGCTGTAGTGTGATGCACTAGTTAGGTAGGAGTTCTAATCCCAGACATGGCAACTGTGAGTGTGTGTGTGTGTGTGTGTGTGTGTGTGTGTGTGTGTTTGTATCCTGTGTGGAGGTAGCTATGCATTTGTAACAACTGGACTCATTGTGGAGCGGGTTTTACAAATTTCTTATATGGTGGTCCTATTATATGTCACAATGTCCACCTTATAAGGATAACAGATGTCAAACAGCAGAGAGGCTGGGGTAGACAATCCATATCTCTACATGTGAAATCATGGCCTGGCAAACAATATAGGCAACCCTTGTATTACCCAGAGGACACTCTCCACCCATGTCTCATACAAAAACACACACGGCTAGGCAACAACCACTGTGTTGGTAGTTCCATGCATATTGCCCACAGGTAGTAACCATGGTATGATTGCAGTGGACTAAAGAGGGCATGACTCCCTGTCCCATCCCTACAATAGGCACATCATTGCATACAGTGCTCCTTCACTATGTTCCCCACTGGACGCCTGCAACAACTGAAGAGTCAGCAAATGAAACCCACAAAGGACATACCATGCCTTATACACATGCCCTTTATGGACAGATGCCACTGACACCAGGGAATACTTGTATCATGCTGTCAATGTAGGTGCAGGGTCAATCTGGTGTCCATTGCCAGTTCTCACCAAACAAGGCCTGGAATGGCACATCTGATGATAATCTGTGTACACAACATGCCCTAGAAACCTCAGGTACACTTCCACATGTCACAGAAAATGCATTTGGGACGTGTGCACATCCCAGATGCCATCCATGTCATGGACTACATAACCCATACATGGCAAGCATTGCACACCACTGGCCACACACAATAGTAATCAAGATTACTGGATGGGGAATACAATACCCACCTGTGTGGGCCAATCCAGACACTACACCCCTGAGCCACACAGCAGACCATTGTCATGTGGCCTGATGCCAAGGTATACCCTTTACCTAGCCTTGTACAGCCTTCTGGCACAGTCAACCACTACACACCTGTGAAGTAATGCACCCATGCATGTCAGTACTGGCAACCTGTGTCTGTGTGTGTGGAGTATAATGATTTGGATGCCATTCACACTCACTACACCTCCCATTGGACTACTGAATCATGCCTTCTGATGTCAGACATCCTGGCATGCCCTTTGCCCATATATGATCCTGATAACCCCTGTGGTGCATGTGATACCTGCTTTTTACTGCATTGTGGCAAACTAGCTAGTGAGGAAGTCTAATCCTAACCCTGCCAACTGTGATAATGTGTGTGAGTCCCTGAGAGTGTGTGGCTGTGTCAACCTTGACACCTGTTCATGTGGACAGGCACGTGCACTACACCTACCTTATCCCTGCTTTATCACTGTTGTAGATATCACTCACCATCTAATATACCTTTGGACAGCTGCCCAACATATAAGCTCTGTGGCACATGCAATAACTGCATAGACATGAAATAGCAATACATAGTCAGGCAGAGGTTTGAAACTCTGCACTGGTAAGTGTGTGACACAAACATGTTTAGGTTTTACTCTCCCACCCCCTCCCTGTCTTACTTTGTCTCTGTCTGTCTCTCTCAGTCCCTCTCTGGTGGGTGTGGAGAAGTACATCTGCTTTGCTTAGGCAGCAGCTTGCATTTTGTAAGGGATGCTTATGATCAGCTGATGGCCTCTGCATGAATTGCAGTCCCCCACTAGCTGATTGCATGTGGGACAGCTGTGGTAACATTCCCATAGCCAACTGCATGGAAACATACTCCTATAACTAGGAACATCATGTGGGTGTTGGCCCTTTTCTTTCACTGTGAGCAGGATTTCATGTCGGTGTTTGGCAAACAGCATCACAGATAGTAGTGGGATATACCTCTAACAACATACACTGTGGAGACAGGCCAACAAACAGGAGGGGGGATGTTCCAGACATGACTACAGAATGTAAGTGTTGCTCTTCTGCATATGGAGTAATGTTGGTTTAACATGGTTTGTGTGGATATGTCTGGTCTACATGATTTAATACCTGTCATGACAGTGTTATGTGTTTGAGGAAACTCCCACCTGTAGGGTTATCTGCAGACTGGCCAGTGTTTGGAGTCTTATGTGTCTTGTGTTACTCACAGATCACCTATCTTAGAACTGCAAAACCATAGTCTGAGGATTGCAGTGAGTACAAGGTGACAGCCATGAGAGTTACTGACTTCATATCCCTCATATGACATATGTCACAACGAACCCTGTTACAACAGTAAATGTATGAGGGTATCACAGAAACATGCCAGTACTGGCCCAGTGTTTGTGGCCCCAGCCACAAGTCTGTCAACCTTTGCACATATGTCATGCAGTAAGAGGTGATATGTTCTGTATACCATTATGTATTGACATCATACCTGATAACAAGCCAGTCAGATATCAGACTGCTAGACATGTTATGTATAGTAGGAGTGATTTCTGAGGACATAACCTGGGCATTCTGTGGTTGTGTGTACAGTAGTGGGGTCTGTGTACTTACAGTGATTGTTGACAGTATGTGTATTGCGAATACGTACCTTGGCCTGTGTACAGACTGTGGTAGATGTCATCGTTCGTGGTCCTGTTCTATCTGATGTTACATGCTGCTGCAGTGTATGGTACCTGATCGGCTCACACGTCTGTAGGGCCAAACACACACATGTCCCATAAAACAGACAGGCATTGGACCACACTGTGTCATGACCCAGTATATGTAGAGTTAGTGTGTGAGTGGCACATATGAGGATGGCGTTGATCAGACAGTCCATATAGTGTAATATTAAGCTTGCGTACCATATGTGGCTGTGTTCACATTGGCTGTGGGTATGCACTTTCACACAGGTGTCTGTTACTCTGTGCTGTGACATGCCTGTAGAGCCTACTATATTTGCAGGTACATGTGTATTCCACCATACGAAATGTAGGCCAGTGTTGTGGCAGTCTGCCTGTAGTTTGCACAGTGGTTTGTTACATGCCTAGCAGCTTAGTGTAATTACCCAGTGTGATGTTATGTCCAGATATTTGCAAGATGTACTGCTGCCGGGCCACCATAACTGTTGTGTATTTTGGATAAAGCTGTGGGATGCTGTACAGATGTATGTCACTAACTACTGGGTAGTATGTCGTCATGTGACCTCTGCACTACCAGTTATTATGTTTCAAGGCCGACAGCAGTGTGTGAATGCATAAACTGTGTGGGCATATGTAGTCCAGTATTTATATGATATACCCATGTACATGGCTGTTAACATCCACATTGTCAGGCTTTGTCCACATGTCACACACTAAGGGGATATGTGTATACCACTGGACTGACCAGAGTGTGCTAGACTGTCCACATATGTTGGTCATATATCTGCTGTAGTCCACAATATCATTACTGTGCTATCAGTGGTACTGTACTATGATGTCCTTAGTATGTCTATCAGTAACTGATGGTGTACATGTCAATAGCAGATGTGACCTCCTACACACAATATGTCTGTTAAGACAACCCCTGTTACAGTAGCAACAGTCTACATATATACCTGCTATAATATACATGACATCCCCTTGCACTAAGAGGTTGAGACTATTGGTGCTGAGGTATGACTCCACTCCATGTGCTGGACATATGGTAAACATATATGTATATATATATATATATATATATATATATATATATATATATATAAATGCATATATATATATATATATATATATATATATATATATATATATATACACATACACATCTATATATGTCTACACATATACAGATATATAGATATATATGCACATATAGTTATAGATATCTACATATATATATTGACATAAATAGATATAGCTGTACATAAATGATGTATATATATATATATATATATATATTTATATACAGAGAGATCTATAAATGGTCATATATATGATGCTCTATACAGATGTGTATAAATACATATATATGAATATATATGTGTATGTACATGTAGACATATATCAACTTATGTATATGTATAAATCCATATCATTGTCATGTGTAAACATTACTGCTGTATATACCTTCCCAGATGTATCACACCATATGTATCTGATATCTGTATATTTAGATATAACAACATATGTGATGCAGCAGTAATATCATCAATAAGTACTATACAATTGTAGAAGTCACAGTAATTGTTCAATACTATTCAATATGTCTACTGACAGATGTATTGGAAAAACAACTGTTTTCACAACTGTCACCATGTAGTGGTTAACTGTTGTGACTATAGTGTAAAGGGACCTGGGTTCAAGACTTGCAAGGGTTGTTTATTTTGTTGCTGGGCAAAGCAAGGGCTGTTGGATACAGAGTAGTTAAGGTAGTTTTGAGCAGCTTTAAGCTCATTTGCGTGGGTTTGCATAAAGCTAAGTGTTGTTAAGGTATGGTTAAATGTACGGTGGCTTACACCATGTAGGCTTCAATTAGTGCGCAAATGTGCTTAGTTGTTATATTGCAGCAATGTTGACACCTGCTAAGCATGGCTCAGCCCTGGTAACCAGTGCTCACATCCCAGTCTGATAACATAGCAGGGTAATGACATCTGTAATAAGTTTATGTAATGCCATGTACATAACATGCGTCTATGTGCAGTCATTACAGTAGCAATGGGTGTGAGTCTCCTGTCTGGGACACTTGAGTATATATGACCTGTACAACACTCTTATCTGTGTGAATGTGTTACATACAAGGGTAGTATCCCAGGTTATGTGCAGTCATACTGGCATGTAGTGTATCATGACATTACTACTGTTGACAGTGCTTTCCCAAGCAAGAGTACATTGCTAATTGTAGTACTGGCAACAAATACCCCTGCATGCATAGATGGATTCTGAGTCTTCACTGTCGTGTTCCTGGTGTGTAAGCTGTGTCACATTATATATTTCCTACTGGATAATGATCTGACATGTGGAAAATAACTGTAGACTAATGTCTGTATAGCACATGTCAGTGAGGGCTGCCATCATGTAGTAATGGCTACCTATCAGTGTCAGACGTCTATCTGTCAACACATTCATCCTACTGCATAGCTAGTTGGTGAGCTGATTTCTGTCAGTCCCTGTACAGATGTGCAGATGGCAGGTATCCAGCTTGGATACGTACAGGTAACCTATGCTTGACTGACACTGACATGTCTTCCCAGCTGTGTTAAATCTGGCACAGATAGGACACAACACCCTGTATGCACCACATGTCACGGATACCTCCACTACACTAGCACAGTCAACAGAACATGCTCGAGTACAGGTCTCCAAGAGAGACACTAACACATGTTGCATACATGTCAACTGGAGCACCTCACTGGCCATTTGCAGGAGGCACCCAAAGGATTGACTGATGCATGTCACTCTCACCCTGAGGGTCACCACAGTGGTGTCTGTAGATAGATTGCCTGCTGGCACATGGCAGGTGGCATGATACCACTGTACACACATCCCCTACACATCCCATCTCTCCATGGACAGTATCCTGGTACACACCTATGAACACCTGCACCAATGCACCCCAGTACTGACAAATATGTACGCATGCATTACTGAGGATATCAGTGTCTGTGTGTTAGTACACCTGTAGTTGGGAATACCCTGAGGCCCTTCACACCCACCGCAACACCCATTGCCATAGTTAGATGTGGCTGCTGTTGTACCAGACATTGCATGTACCTTGCTATGCTCCTCTCCCTAAGGGCTACCTGGGCCTTGCAGTACCAGCACAACACTGTTGTTCAAATGGGTTGATAGGCATGGGATACCCACTGAGTTCTGGCAAGTGTGTGTATGTGTACATGTGTGTATATATGTAGGGTGCAGCACTCCGAGGCCACATACTCTTATTACAATATGCATTGTCACACAGTACTAGGGATAGTGATGTTGCTGCCCATAGAAGAGGCATGCCAATGCATCACCCTACTATGCCTGTGGCATGTGCATTAGATGCATATCTCTGTAGTAGCACTCTTGGGATGGACAAGGGATTGTATTGCTGTTCTGGTCAATGTGTGATGGTGGGTATGTCAGAGTGTCATCATGGGTTCCAGTGCATACAATATCCACAGTTGGGTGTGGGTGCTGGGTATACTGTCAGTACATCATGGTACCCCTTTTACATGTCCCATGTACCACTGTATGGTGACCACTGTCACCATCAACCATACACGTAACTGATAACACTATCCAGCCCGGTTATGCATGTGCTGCGTGCAGCCTACCTGTTACACACTGGACACACTGACAAATTAGCACTGATAGGCCCAGGTCTCTCAGATGTGTGTCTGACTATGTGTTTGTTAATGTGTATATGATGGGATGTCACACTATGTATTGTCCATATACAACCCTTACATCCCCCATTACCATACTCTACATGCCTGGGGATGTTCTGCATGTAACATGTAACCTGGAACACACCTCAACCTAAACATTTTGTGGTTTGTGCAATTAAAGCCACACACATCAGTAGCACTACATACCTTGGTAGGGGTCTAGTCCCAGTGTTGCCAAGTAAGAGTGTGCATGTATGTGGAGGGATCTACTTCAGGTTGCTGAATATACATGTCTCAGGGGGTCATCTGTCCATGTGGCACAGGCAGTAACTGCTATACAAACCTGTGGCATGTGTTCAACTGTACCCAGGATATGGCACAGCCATGGTGTCACCACAGGGCCATACCCCTTGTGAGATATGCCAGAAGACCATCCTCCCGCTGACACATGGACACCTACAACACAAATGGATAAAATTATGGAGACCACAATCACTCAGTGTTACTAACAGCTATAATGCATCATGGATGGACAGCTACACTACCTGACATGTAAGCATTAAACATTACTGCTGCCAACATGTTACACAGCAGTACATTGGTACACTGTAGTACAGTCACCGTTTGCATCAGAACCATATTAGCCTGTCCCTGCATCAATGTTATGGATAACAGGGATATGGCACAGGCAGTAACTGCTATACAAACCTGTGACATGGCACAGGTATCATCATATGCACAGGGTGTGTTGTTGGTTTGTTAGAGACCTAGAGTAGGCCATACATTTGACACCATGTGTGTGACTGAGGGATGTAAGTTACTGATATGGCTGTAGTGATGTGGCGTGTGTATGTATTGGGTTGCCCTAGCTGTGTTTGTATTGTGTGTGGGTATGCATGCACACAGTTCTGCCATGTGGCTGCCCTATACCGGTGTATGTTGGACAGCTGCAGACCATACCAGGCAGGATGCAAGAACTGTGCCTGCCAGGGGTTCCATAGGCACATCCAAGTACAAGCCTCAATATGCTACTCTCCCCTGATGATGACTTATGTCTGCTGGAACCAGGTCCCTCCTAGGACTGGCCAGGACCACGTGCATGTGGACTGCTGTGGTGTGGACAGTGCCTCCCAGCAGTGCTGGGGCTGGTACTGCCACTACTGGAGTGGCTTGGTGTCCTTGCACATCCACGTTGACTGCCAGATGTTGGTGTTGCTGGCCTATGTCCATGTGGCCATCGCACCAGTCCCACCACATGCTCTAGCATGGACAATCCATGGTTGAGGAGGTCCACCATCTCACCCAACCATCTATCCATGACCTCTATATAATCACAGAAGGCACCTGCAAGATCATGGATGTTGTCACTTACAGTTGAAAAGGCAGCCATCCGCAGCCTCAGACTCTGTCTGGTGTACCATTCCATACGTGCCTGCCCCTCCATGACAGTCTGAAACATGCTTCTGGTGGTACCAGATGTGGCACATCTGCCAGGGGCACGATGACCAGCGGCCCACCCACTAGCATCCCTGTACATCTGCCTATGTGGTACCATGCTGGACATCTGGCTATGGCTGCTGTGTCCAGACACAGCAGCCATAGTTACCACACTGTCCTGTGTACTGCCACCAACCGCCAACTACCCCTCTGCTATGGCCACTGGTGATGGGGTATCTATAGGCACTGTGACTGTGTGCAGGGCTGGGTTGGATAACAGGGGGATGTCAAACGATGGTGCAGTTTGGTCTGACAAACCCACCTGTGCCTCAACACACCTATCATCATTTTCAGTGTCTGTATGGACATCAACATTAGATTACATGCAGGAGGGACCCTGACCCACCTCACCACCTGTGAGAGGAAAACAAGAAATGCACTTTAAGACCTGTATGTCATTGCTTAACAGTACACACATACACATATGCACACACACACACACACACACACACACACACACACACACACACACACACACACACACACACACACATACCCTGACATTCCGCCATAATAACTACCTGTTCCTGAGTTTACAGACTGTCTCAGATTTATTCACTTAATTTCCCCATCCTGCATCACACTTGGAAACTTACACTCATGAATACCAATCATTAACGTATCATTCTTCTAATTGCCTAGACAATTGATCACAAAACATGACCTGTTACTCCATTACTTCTTTGACTTGATTGGAGCTGGTTTTACAGGGACTCTCTGCTCTCATCCAGTGTTCACCCTGGGTATGTCCGGACATCGTGTGCATGGTCCCCATATGTTAGGGGCTACTACTGTCACTCAATAATGTCATGCACTGGCGTGTCATACATAACTATTGCTCAGTAGATGCAAGATCTATTGCTTAATCAACTTATTTTGTGGACAACAGTAATATTTGGATACACTAACTGGTGTTGTCTAGTAATTCCCCAATGCATCTGTAGTGCTGCATATGTGGGTAGTCTTTCACCTTTCTGCTGATCGCAATTTTACCAGTATACCTGGTGTCTACTTTCACTCCCAATGCATGTTCCATGCTACAGACTTTATTATACTATCAGCTGTCCTGCAATTACATATCAGACAAGTATTCCTGGTGTCTCATGTGTCAGTCCATGTCCATGTACTGCACAATTCCAAAGGGAAGTCGAGACGTATGAACAACCCCACAATCACACATGTGCATACATGGACACACATACAAACACACACACACACACACACACACACACACACACACACACACACACACACACACACACACACACACACACACACACACACACACACACACACACACACACACACACACACGCACACAAATCCTACATGCATCAACCCCCCTCCACTCCGCCAGATTGCACTTACAGACAAAATAACCCCCACCCCACAAACACACACACACACACACACACACACACACACACACACACACACACACACACACACATGCACTTACATGTGAGGTTGCATGAAGATATTACACAAATACCTCCCATTACCCATCTGTCAACATGCATAATATATGGTACTCAACAGCATACAGTGCAGCTAAGGTCAATCCATGCTAACAACAGTATACATGTTAGTAGGTGATGCCCCTTCCACTGGAAAACACTGCACCCATGTACACAGTATTGCTGTGCACCTGTTCAGCACCCTGCCATGTATTGTGCACCATACCTCACAGGTGTACACACCATTGCTCAGTGTTTATTACTGTGTCAGTTATGTCTGCTCTGCTGTTCACAGCCCCTATGTGTTTGTCCAACAATATACCTGGGATGATATGTGGACAGATGTCATTTGTGAATGCCTGATGTCTGATTTACAGATGTCATCATCAGCGGTGCATGTATGACAAATACGATACTATTGCACTGGCAACCGTCAAACATTACTGTGGCTATGGGGAGTGTACACACCCTTATTGATATGACTCCCTCTTCCTTGATATGCCTTGGGACCACATTACTGCATATGTTAACATTACATGAGCCCGATATGTGACATATGTCCTGTACAATTAAATGCAGTGACAAACAAATGTGTTAATTGTGCTGATGCTGAGTGAGATGCATACACTTCGTGGGTGCATATGTGTGCACGCTCTTATCATGATGGTTTGTTGTACCTACTGTTATGTGTACTACAGCAGTCACTATTCCTGGCAGGGGTATACTAGCATGGGCCATCTGCATTTACCAGTATATGGTCAGTCTGCCCTACACATGTCCCCAACTCTGCATGATTGCAAGGTCAACTCATGTGCACATCCCTTGGAGTTCACACACTGCCGTCACTATTGTTATGGAGTCAGGTTTACATTTGCCACAGTTCCTGAACCTGACTGTGTGCAGATACAGACATTTGTAGCATCCTTTGGATCCCTGCTGCAGTGCACTGTTGTGTCATGATGACACCTCCTCCCTACCTTCAGCCTTTTTGCAGATGCTTGACAACTATGGCCTTCACCAGTGTGTCGGTTTGCAGTGTCCCAAACACTGAACACCACATGTAACAGCCTAGTCCCAGCTAATGAATGGCAAACACACAGGTGTACACTGGCACCGGCACGGTACAGATGGGGATGGTGGGCTTGAGGTGGGGTGAGGCACTGGTTGTGCAGCACATGTATCTTACGTGATACTGTCTGTAGGTTTCAAACATGGTATTGGTGCACCAGTACACATTGCAATGCATGCCTTTTGGGGACCTCTTCCTTTATGCATATGCTACCTGTAGAGAGGCCTGGCTGATTCCTGTGGTACAACTGTCACATCTGATTACCCTAACCCATGGGCCACAAGTTTTGCAGAGTCCAGGCAATTGCTGACACAGGTACTGCACAGCCAGTACTTGCTAGACATTCCTGCAACCCTCTCTGTGTTGTGGCATGTTACTAGGCAGCCTGCATGACCTGTTTGCTACATGTGACATCATCTGTCTTGGATGGCCATCTGTTTATTTCCTACATCATTCCTGTCCCATACATCCTTCCCACATACATGACTGTCTGCACTGTTTGCCATGGTATATGCAATGGTGAAGTATGGCTACATGTCCAGCTCATGGGTGCTACCTGTTGGGTATGAGGCCTACTCTACATCATGTAAGATGTGTGTAAGCCATGGCTGCCTCTGTTGCAGGTAAGTGTGCACATTTGATGGCCAAACGTCTTGGACAGCAGACCGATACTTGGTGTGACATCGGGGATGTGTACTTCTTGGAAGGTGCATTTCCATGACAAATGCATGCAGTCAGTACCTCAACAGCTGCTCTCACTATATTTTATCTGGAGTGTGTGCACACATATGCTTCCAGTGTTTGTGAAGGTATGTATTCTCCATATTTGCTGCCCTAACCTACAATTCCATATTATACACTCATTGCTCATGTTGGGACCACATTGCAGGTGGTAAGGGTTGTGGACCACAATATTATGATATGCTGTAGTGTAGATCTGTACATAATTAAGCCTTCTTAACTGAACTACTGTGTGTGAAGACTTTATTCTGAAAAGTACAAGAAAATTTGGTCCATAAAGGAGAAACTGGCATCTGTTCAGCTCAGTTCTGGGTAATTAACAGATGAAGGCATTCATTCCATTGTCATTATAGTTTCTTCCATTTATTTCCAGTTAATTCCAGTATCCTTCAATCATATCAGTTTTTTCATTTTGGTATCCTGAAAAGCAGAGAATTGCTTATAGAAATCATATAAGTTTATGGGAGTATGGTGGTATTAGCTTTCCTGATATAGAATCTTATTCTATTGTTGCACATTTTAACTCTATTATACTCTGGACAGACTCAACTTACACTAATCAATGGAAAACCATCCAGGATCTTATTATACTAAATTCTTCTAAGTTTATTAAAGCTGATAAATTAGAAATATGTAATAATCTTTTCATCTGGCTAACAAATTTTACCTCAGAAGTAAATTAATTTCAGTCTTTAGGCTCTGCACATATGAAATAAATCATGGAAAATGGAAAATTTCATAATAATCTTGTGAGCTGTTAAACCATATTTAAAAGTGCTTAGTGGCTTCCAAATATTGCTAACTACTCAGGAAGAACATACACTTTTTTATACTATGTTTCCAGGTTCCTATTGTAATTCCAAGACTCAGAAGTGCCCACCCCAGAATTATGAAAAAAAGCATATGCCAAACTTTGCTGTTTTCCTTTAAGCTGCTTTTTTTGCATGGGACCAAGCTTCCTAATCACCCTGAATATATATATATATATATATATATATATATATATATATATATATATATATATATATATATATACAACTTTGAGATGAGCATAAGCTAGAAAAAAGTGAATATTTTGAGAAATAACAATCTTGGACTTGATATGTGTAAGTTCATATTTTAGATCATTTAGCCATGTATTTCATGAATCACACTAACAAGTCTTAAGATATCAAATGATTACTTATGATTCCATATTTAAAGTTTGTCTAAAGATGCATGTGAGTAAAATCTGGTGCTTTATTTATTTATTTTTTTTTAGTATGGATTCATTGTACATGAATTCTGCTTGGAGACAATAACTACACCAACAATTTTCACCAATTTTATCATTATAACAGCATTTGGAATATTTTAGCTGTAGACACATTGCTCATCGAATACCTAATCAATCTGAAACAGTACCAAGGTGATTTCAGCAAATGCACTTAGCGTGGCTCTGAACTCAATAAAATAATAGCTTGAATTTTTTATGACTATGAAAATATCCAGTGGCATTGGCAGTATGACCCTCACAGATGAAGGACTTCATGGCCTCTAAACAGTTTAGTACTGGCCAGTACTGCCTACAACAGACAGTAATATTACACTTAGAAATGAGGACTAAGTTTCATGATAAAATAACCCTGCAGGAAGTGAACAACGATGAATCAGATAAGTAATTACATTCAGTCATTATTCATGCAGATTTGTTCATAATAAAAATTTCACTGGTGATGCCTATTTGAAAATTCAAAACAGGAATGAATGTCTTAATGAGCTGCCATATCTGTTACAAAACTTGAAAAGATGTTGCAGCTCAGTCTTTATGTACTATTTAGGAAAAGCATGATAAAGTGTTACTAATCTGCAGATTTCTCATCCCATATGGTGATGCCCAAAGGAATGTGAATTAGTAACAAGCATCTTACTAAGCTTCTATGCACACTAGAGTAAAATACCAAAAGCTGAAAGCAACTGCTAGTGTTAAATGCGATTAGACATGGCCATGTTTTCCAAAATTCTTAATGAATTCCTTTGTATAATGTGTAAATACTCATCACTTTATTAAATCAAAGATCACTTACTTTGCATGAACACAACTAGATGTGTCAAGAATTGAAATGGACTCTCCAAGTTACAAGAGGTGAAATAAATTAATAATTTCTGCTTTGACAGCTTTAGTGTCTTGTGCACCTGTTGGAGCATGCTGGGAAAAAGAGTAATGAGAAAGCATTGCCTGCATGCATGTAATGTGACAGTGGGTTGGGGGGGGGGGTATTCTGATGATCTAGCTGTTTTACAATGCCTGGTGATGATACTGGGGCTGTGACATGACCTGTTACTTCAATAAGTGGGCATGCAAAGCGGGACATGTCACCATCCAGGTGGTTGTGTCTCTGCTGTGGTTCAATTGCATGCCCAACTAGGTGATGTCAACCATGCACATCAATCAAAAGAATGACTTAAAGGAAAAATACAGCCCATTGGGGGGGGGGTTATAATTTATATCCCAATGGCTAAGATGTCTTTCTATCTGGAAGGATAAGACCCATCCCATGAAGGGACATGTCTTGGTTATTCCTTGGTGTGGTGGTCTTTAGGAGAAACGATGCAAACCAAGAAACTAGAGGCATGAAGATAGTCGTAGCGGGCAAAAAAAAAAATCCTTTCTATTTTCATTGTGATAGTAGCCTACTCAGTTTATAGTATAATCTGTGGGAAGGCATGTCATTCATTCTGGAGGACTTACTTTTTCTTTTTAAACATCGTTCTAGTCTGGCAAGTCTAGAAAAGTTCTTAAATAGACTGCAACATTCTGTTTTACTCAGGAAAAATCTGTTCCTATTAAATGGTTATAGCATAAAATGCCTCCAAATTGATCTTTTTCTGGAAAATGGACCTGTTGTTGTGAGTGGTCAGTCCTGTTTTTATTTATGTGTTTTTTTTCACCTGACTTACTTTATACATCAAGGGAAAATTGCTGACTACTTCAGGCTAGAATAGCGAGTCTCAAAACATCAAAAAAGGAAGGTCAAAAATCTTCCTGCAGTCAGAGTTTCATTAGTTTAGAACTGTTTAGGTCAAACATTGATTGAATTGTGCAGTCATAGAAGGGGAAGAAGGTGGGTTTTTCTTTTGTTTTACACTATCCCCCTTCCCTTAAAGTTTCTGTGACCTTAGAGCATGTATATTTAAAGAATGGCAGTTGTTGGACCTTGCCTGTCATATAGGATGCACAAAGCCAACTTGCAAAAAAAAAATGTTTTATGAGTTTTCCCACCTCAGGGATGTTACTGTTTTGACACTGTAACCTTCCAAGGCTTCAGATATTTTATTTTAATCATATGTAATCCAAATGACACACAATTAATCACAGTAAACCTGTAAATTAATCTCACCATAATCTACACTTTTTGAGGTATCTTTGGTCATTTATTTCCTAAAATAGAATATACAGTAAAAACTAAGCATACTTTCCTGTTTTAGATATTATCAGTTATTTTAGGAGAACTGTATTTAAAGGATGGAACCATATTCATTAAAATAACCATACCTTGGTTCTACTATGAATCAAAAAATTGCACAATCCCAAACACAGGAAAAGTTAAAAATAATACCAGAAACACAGAATAGCAAAAAAAATAACTTTAAGCATTTTTTCGGGGGGGGGGCACCCTGTATCCCCCTGATGTGGAGGGCAAGCCTAAACCCTCTCAACTTATTTATATTAATTTCACATCTGCACCATCTCAAAGAAGGGAGAAATCTTTGAAAATAAGTGAATAATTGCTGGCTCACGCATAGAAATTGCATGCACAATGAAATCTAATGGTGTTTTTTTCTTCTTTGGGTAACTGACACCAAAGGAATTTTACATTGACCTCCTGTAGAGGAGCTCCATACTTGAAGGAAGCCATCTTTGCCATTAAAGAACTAACCACTTATTTAAAAATGTTATGATATTATTACAGCTTTCATACAGTAACTGTTTTGCCAGAAAGGTGAAGGAACTTCTTTACAATGTATGTCTCACGGTATGTCTGCATGTATATTTTACACTATATTTCACATTCTAATTCACCTTATTGTGTTATTATTTTTGCCAGTTGTACATTTATGATCAAAAGTAAGTCTGCATAGATAAATTGACAGATAGATAGATAGACAGATAGATGAAGTTACTATTGATGTGAGACCCTGGCCCCAGAAGGTTGTGGATAGATATTTATATATATCTATATCTATATATATCTATACATATCTATCTCTCTCTCTCTCTCTCTCTCTCTCTGTCTCTCTCTCTCTCTCTCTCTATATATATATATATATATATATATATATATACACACACATCCAGTTTATTTATTTATTTGCCCTTGATTACCAGGAAAGTCCTTCTGGGCAAAACCTCTTTTCAGCAGATGTCTAGGGAGAACAGCTCCACACTACAGACTTTTGCATGAACTAATAGTAAAATGTATTATATAACTTGACAAGTGATTACTCTGTTATGTACATTATATAGAGGATTATCAGGTTGCTGATCATAACCTGCTTATTATGAGTTCAAGACGTGTGCAAATAAATTCACCTTGAGAGCAAAGCTCAAGAGGTGAATCCTGGCATTCATGTTGAGAACACATAATTTAAGGTTATGCTCGGTGACATGATCATAATTCTATGTAGTGCATGGAGCTTTTCTGCTCCATGTACTACTGGTTAATGTGAAAAAAAAAATACAAAGTATTTTGCCAGCTTTCAAAGCCATAAAACACTTAGCAGATGCTGACAGAAAGGCAGACTAGCACAGTCCATTACCTTTCACCTCCATGTCTCTCAACAATCAGGATTTTCGCAGAACATCCAGATTATTGCTTCATATTTTCAGTCTACTCCTCATATAATCTGTGGTTTTCAGACAAAGCACTGAGGCCTGAATTCAAGTAATGACATACATTTGAGTTTCAAAGTTTGTGTGCTTCAGAAAATGGATGCTAACAGATCCTGTTATTCTAACAGCTAAGTTTATTTCAGGAAGTTAGGGATACATAACCAGTGTGGGCAGCAGGCAGAAACAAATCTTTTATTTCTGCTGATGTCATTTGCTTGTGAGTATTGGTAGCTTTTATTGCCTAGACCTGACCTTAAGAACATAAACAGAGGGTGCTTAATAGTTGTGGGTTGTGCATCAGTCTGGAGCTCAACTTTTTCCGAATATCAGAGTGTAATCACTTCACTCGTGCTACATATCATTTACAGCATGTTAAGCTCAAACACATCTATAGAACTTAGTATAAGTAACATGTTTAACTCATACACATGAACAGAACACAGCATTATTTAAGAGGGTATATATTTAACCCCACTGTAAATTTACCATACATAATGCAAATGAGGGATATGCATGTTTTATTCATATAGTTACATTTACTTAAGATCTCACTTCAGTTTTAAGTCCATTTTGGTTTCTATCAAATTCCTATGTGGCATGCATTAAAATGAGAAACAATATGTATACTGTTCAGCACTATTTCTAAATATGATTATATGCTGTAATCAAGAGTTGCAGTGTAGCATATTTTTTTATAAATAAAATAAGACATATAAATAATAAGATATAGATTATTATGCTGAAAACTTTCAGCTCAGCTGCTATTTAGAATGCTGTAAAGTGACAAATTAAATTTCCACTATATTGTCATCTAAGATTAAATGACACCTTCAATGAACTACAGGCAGTAATTAATGTTTTGGTGACACAGATTGTTGCACTTTCATTCATAAAACTAAATTGCTCTTGCCAATATTATGACACTAGATAAATGAAACAATGGCCTTTCATGGTGCAGATTCTCTAGAGGCTATTTTAATCATACCCTTGGTAAATGTCAATGAACCACCACATCAATTATAGACGACAGAGGTGGGAGTGTTCACTTGTACTTACTGTGCTAGTCTAGCAAGCAGCATACCCTTTCTGATTAAATATGGATCAGGTTTCAAGAAAATGAGACTGCAAAACTGACTTCTTTGTGTAAGCTGCAAATCCCTGTAGTGACACTCCCTCCATAGACAATGCTACATTTATATTGAAACAAACTATATTTTAGCAATCAAAACAAACTAGCCTCTTTCTTAAAAGTTTTTTTTTCAACAACTAATGAAACAACACAGAGGTATGCCAGCACCATTATCTAGTATGAATTAGGAATTAAGCTGGCACAATTTGCTTTGAATAACTGACAGAGAGAGCCTTTTGTTAAGTCTAGTGACCATTTAAGAACATAGTAAGTAAAAGTAAACTGAGCAATTTTGGGACAGATCATGCACCCTGTACTCTCGTGTGCACACACACACACACACACACACACACACACACACAAACGCACAAATGCACAAACACACACACACACACACACACACACACACACACACACACACACACACGCACACGCACGCGCACACACAAATTCATGCAAAAACACATGCACAGACACAAACACTTACACGCATATAAATGTGTGTAAACACACAGACATGCCTGTGTGCACAAGCACACAGACATATGCACACATGATAATTTCAAACACACACACACTCTTGCAGATATATTTATGCACACATGCATGCACATGCTCACATGCACACATGCATATATAAACACACCTATACACATGCATACATGCACACAGGCATGAACACACACACAAACACAACCTCAAATGAACATAAACAATGAAGCTTTAGATTACATAACAGCATTTAGATTTTGTTCGTTGATTAGTATAGCACATGCATTGTAGCCCTACTACAGGAAATGTATGATCAGTCTTCATTAGCAGTATAATTCCATCATGCAATAGTACAGAAAGAATGACTAAGAGACATAGCAACACTATGTAAATAGAAAAAGGAATTCAAAAGCCCCTGTACAGATCCATAAGTAACCATGACTAAAATGCTCTATTGGAGTAAGATAGTGATGTAGGGGAAGGATTGGGAGGGAGGGAGTGAATTGAGAGTGAGTGAGCATGTGCATTGCACAAAAGCTGCTGATGAAGTTTGTATGAGAGCTAGAAATTGTGATTGTCTGATGCAGAAGTATTACTGAGAAAGTTAATATGGAAAAACAAAGTTATGTATTTACTATAATGCTAGATCCTTGTTGTCTTCCTCTGTCTGAATCAACCTTTGGGTATTCATATCTGATCGCGTCAGATAGAAGACAACTTTTGAATCTTCTAACTCCAAGGGTCTGCCTCCATTCCCATAATCCCACAGGAAATCAAAATGGTTCCATGATCAGACCTTGGGCTGATCCACTAGATCTACTATTCCAGACATAGGCAAATAAGGAAAGGGGTGAAGGGAGGGATGGTTGAGACAGACAGAAGAAGACAATATACTTTAGCATTATGTTAACTACATAACTTTTGTTTTCATCCAACTCAACCTTTGAGAGAGAGACATTCACCTGGGTGGTCCTCGAAAACAGTATTAAGCAGAATGATGGAACCAAAGGCTGGTTTGGAATGAGAATGGATATCCAACTTATTGTGAACAAGAAATATGTGAGTAGAAGCCCATGTAGCTGCTGCACAAATATCATCCTGGAAGCTGTGTCCAAAAAGAAATAGCTATTGCTTTTGTAGAATGGCCTTTCTAGAGGGCAAGAGAATACCTCTAGAAAAATACGAAAAAGATATACAATCAGAGAAACATCCAGACAAAGTCATTTTTGAAACTTGTTGACAAAATGTTGCCATACAGAAGGATACAAAAAGCTCATAAGATTCCTCAGGCCATTTGGTCTGTTCAAATAAAATCTTTATTGTGCATGAACATCAAGTCAGTGAAGCATATATTCTCGCCTTTATTACTGAAGTCAGGAAAGAAACTGGTTAGCTCAACAGACTAGTTTAAAGAGGACTCAGAGGTCACTTTAGCAAAGAAGAAGGG
Source organism: Protopterus annectens (assembly GCF_019279795.1). Lineage (NCBI taxonomy): Eukaryota > Metazoa > Chordata > Ceratodontiformes > Protopteridae > Protopterus > Protopterus annectens. The sequence goes on along the minus strand of NC_056726.1, from coordinate 66,119,755 downwards.
GTTAATTCTCAGTGAAACTCTGTCCTTATGGAAAATAAGGTAAGGAGGAAGGCAGGACAAAGCTTGTAACTCAGAAACTCTTCTTGCGAAGGCAATTACTATGAGAAAGAGAGGCAAACATGATAAAAATTATAGAGACACCCATTCAAAAGTGAGTTTTTTCAACAGCTGAAAAAGAAAGGGGTGATTCTAAGAAGTTGACGGATTTATTATGTCAGGAGTGAACAGAAAGATTACTTTTATAAAAGCCATAGATAACTTCAAAGATGTTATGGGAGTGATTCTGACTCACTTGAAAATTGGAAATCACTGCCAACTGAACTTTAATTGTAAAATAACTGATTGGAAGAGCCCAGCTAGAAAATACAAAATGGCATGTATCTGAGTGGAAAAGGGGTCTATATTTTTGGAAGAAGCCCAGATAGGAAAAACATTGCCATTTTCCAGTATAGACTTTCTTTGCATACAGTTTTTGAGAGGAAGATAAAATATGAAGTACTCATTTAGATAGTTTTGAATGTCTGGCTATCAATGAAATTGAAGTAAACCAGGTGATCACCTTGAAGGATTCCAGGTTCAGGTGAGGCTTGCCTGAGGTATGAGGATTTAGATCTGGAAGTATGTCCAGAACCCAGGGTGGACAAAATAGATGATGCAACAGGTATGGAAAACAAACTTGTATGAGCCAGAAGTAGACTATGAGGATCACTGTTGCTCTGCAATGTGAAGCTCACTGAAGGAATTTGATTATCAATGGCCATGACCACTGATTTGGGAGACCACTCATGAGGCATCAGGATGTTCCTCTTTAAACTGTCTGCTAGAATGCTGAATTTTGATTCTGGAACATTATGGAATATCTGCAACACTAGGAGAACCACTCTCATCTCCAAGATTATCAATAACCCCCTTTTTCCCATTTTCCACATTGGGTCAGGTGTCATGTCAACTGTTGCTATCTTTCTCTGTTCAGTGCCACTCTCCTGCCTTCTTCAAAACTCTTGCCTGACTGTCACATGTCTTCTCTCACAAAATCCATCTACCTCTTTGCTGGATGCCCTTGTTTTCTCCTACCTTCTTCCTCTCTTTCCCAAATCCTCTTCACTTGATTGTCTTCTGCTTTGCTGCACATGTGCTCAAACTACCTTAATCTGTTTTGTTTCTGCAATTGGATCTATTTTGGCTTCTGCTCTTATGCCCTCATTACTTCATCTGTCCCATAGTGTGTATCCTGCCACCCATCTCAGGCACTCCATTTCCATCACCTCTAGCTTCTCAACTGCTCTGCCTTTACTGCCCAGGTTTTCATGCCATACAGTAGTACTGGTCCCCACTATTTTGTACATTTTACTTTTCAGATTCTTTGGCATTCTTCTGTCATATACTATACCATTTTGTACATCTTAATACAGCTTACTTTTCAGCTTCTTTAGCATTCTTTTGTCATATACTACACCTAACACTCTATGCCAGTTGGCTGCAGCCCTCTGATTCTAGCTTTGACCTCTTCAATTAAAGTTTCCTTCTCCTCAGCCGCCCCTCCCAGATGCTCAAAGCTGTTAACTTGTTTCACTGTTTTGCATTCTGTCTCAAATTTCAGCTTCTTCTGAACTCAACCTTTTGCTGCCATTACAACTGTCTAATCTGCACTCAGTTTCATCCCATGTGCCTTCAGTTTTGCATTCCATTCCCCTTTCCTTTGCTGAAGTTGCTGCTCAGATTCTGTCTGTAATACCACATCGTCTGCATGCAGCAACTTTGTTGATCTATGCATTCTGACCTGTTTCCTAATGTAGTCCATCACCAGTATGAACAGCAGTGGGCTCAGAGCTTAACCTTGGTGCACACCCACTCCAACTGGGAACCCCTCTGTAAGACCGGATACTGTTCATACTTGAGTCATTGGGTCCTTGTACATAGCTTTCACGACTTCTACCAATGTTTCTGGGACTTCAAACCACCACATGACTGTCCAAATCAACTTTCTTGTGACCTTTCCATATGCTTTTGACAAGTCTAGGAATGCCCAGTTGGACTCTTTCTCATCTCTAGCTGTACAAATCAGTAGAAAATAGTAGGCAATCCAGAGAAGCAACCTAGGATAGAAACACTGAAAATGTTTATTTTATCAACACTAAAATGATTAAGAGCTTTCGTTACAAAGAACTTCATCAGAATCAATGAAACAACCAACCCCCCATCCTTAAATACCCCTCCCTATTTTATCACATGACCTATTGAACTTCCATACTCAAATATCTATTCACTATTTTAACATACCTCACTTATAAAACATGTCTCACTTGTAAAACATAATAAAAGTACATAACCAAAATACATGAAAAATCAAAAAAAGCTAAAACAAAAATAATAAAATATATGTTTCAAACTACATATGATGGTATTTAAGGATGGGGAGTTGGTTGTTTTATTGACTCTGATGAAGATCTTTGTAACGAAAACACTTAATCCTTTTTAGTGTTGATAAAATGTTTTCAGTGTTTCTATCCTCGGTTCTTTTTTGGATTGCATACTATTTTCTATTGATTCGTGGAACTGTTTCCAGTGTGTTCATTTGTGTGGTTACCTCATCTCTAGCTTCTTCTCAGCTATCTGTCTCAATGCAAACATCAGGTCAGTTGTGCTGTATCCTTATCTGAATCTGAACTGCTCAACTCCCCATGTTATTTTCTATCATTCTGCATATTCATTTATCAATCGCCCTCTCCAGAACATTTATGCAATGTGTCAGGAGTGTGATACCTCTGTACTGCCACAGTTGTGAATGCCCCCTTTGTTCTTGAACACTTGCTTGTTCTCCAGTCATCTGGGATATGCCCTTCTCTTTACACTGCTATGAGTAAACCTAGAAGCCATTTCTTCCCTATCTCACCTAGCATCTTTATCATATCTGTTGTGACCTCATCTGAGCTTGCTGCTTTCCCTGACTTCATTTTCCTTTGTGCTATTCTTACTTCTTCTAAGGGAGGCTCCTCCTCTTTTCTCACTGTAGGCTGTGTCAGGGGCAGTACAGCTTCTGTGGGTTTTTTTTTCATTCAGAAACATCTGGAAGTACTTATTCTATCTGCCTTTGATTTCAAGTAGATTGGTGAGCAGGTTGCTGCTGGCATCCCTTATGAATGGTGTCTCACTGTCTTCTTTATCTTTCTGTTATTGCTTTGTAACCTAATATATTTTCTTTGTGCCATCTACTGACTTACTTTCCAGATGTTAGAGTGACTTTGATGCCTTGTTCTTTGCTATTGTAACTCCTTTCTTAGCTTCTTTGCTAGCCAACTGGTAATCCTTCTGAACACAGTCCATCATTTCTATCTCCACTTTTTCCCTGAAATCCTTCTTTCTTTTGATGACTTCCTGGACTTCTGCATTCCTCCACCAACTTTTCTTATGTACCTTATTTCCATACCTGGCTTGGCTACATATCTGTTCTGTAGTCCTCACACATGGTCTTTTGAAGGGCTGCCATTCTTTTTAAACTCCACCTATTTCCTCTGCTTCTTGAGGTGCAAGAGCCCTGAGTAATTCCATGAACTTGAAACAACACCTCAGGCCAATGTAACAAGTACAACAGACGTGCAGGTATAAGCCAAAAATATTTTAATAAAAAAATTTCTGTCAGTAACACCAAAACCAGCACTCTAGCACCTCGGCTTCACATAAGCTTTCAAGAAGTACTATCTGGAAACAAGAACAGGTCTTAAATACCCACATTTGCCATTCTTAATCATTAATTAAACAATTATACAATCAACATTCATTAATTAAAAAAAATAATTCTTAAAGAAACATGTCATTAGATCAAATAATACATTTCCAACAGCAGTCTGTATTCAGACCCTGTGGGATTAAAGTGCCATATTTTAAAATAAACAAAGTTTCTTTATACAGTAATTTTTTTCTAACTGATTCACTGTTCCTATCTCCTGGTATTTGTTCTAAAATAGTGGCCTTTAAGCCAAAAGGACTACTATTGTGAAAATGTTTAAATTGTTGTGCCAACGGACTTTCTACTTTTGCTTGCCTTATATCTCTTAAATGTTCAGATAATCTATTTTTGAACATACGTTTGGTTTGACTTATATAATACTTCTCACAATTACATTTTATAGCATAAACTACCCTCTCCATAGCGCACTGATAATTTCCTATTGTTTGAAAATAAATCTGATTTATTCTAGGGGAAAGTAGCTACTATATATTCAACATGGTTTCATCCCTTTCAAATGAAGTTTGTCAGCAAATTCTCTTGCGTTTTTTTAAACTTAGTATGCATCAGCATATCTTTTATACTCTTTCCTTTCTGAAATGAAAAGACCAAATTCTGTTCAAACAGTTCATTCAGTTCATAAAATCTAGACAAAAACTTCCAATAATATTTAATTATTTCTCTAACATTCTCACTCAAAGTATTATAGGTCATAACTACAAAAAGGTTGCTTTTCTGTATACTCTTAATACTATCTTGGTTCTCACCATAAGGTACCCCCGCATATTTTTCATGTCCATTACCATATATTATTTTTCTTATTTTCTTTACGCTAGTCTCAATTATTTGTCTATCATATTTACTTTCCACAAACATATTTGCAGCACATAATAATTCTTCCTCAAAATTGTAGTCTCTGTCACATATTCTAGAAATCCTTAAGCATTCCATGAACTGTTGTGCTTTCCCTCCAGTCAACTTCAAGGTCTTCAGCCTGGTCTGTATTGATCTTAGAGCCTTCTCTGATCACTGCTTGCAGATGACTGTGGCAATCAGTGATTTATGCTGTACGACAACTGTTTCACTGGGGATGTTTTTGCATTTGCTAATTCTAGCCCAGTGCTCTTTCCTTACTAGGAGGAAGTCTACCTGAGTTGCATGTTGGCCACTCTTGTATTTGATGTTGAGAAAGTCTCTCTTTCTAAACTATGTGTTGGTTACTATCAAGCTATTTGCCAGACAGAATTCTAGAATGTCCTCTCCTTCTTTATTTCTGCTGCCCCATGCATGTGGACCCAGGCAGTCTTCATATCCTGTCCTGTCTGTCCCAATATTTGCATTCGAGTCACCCATTATTAACACCAATTCATGTCGCCCTGCTTTTTCTAGTAGGTCCTGCAACTGCTATCTGAATGCACTATTTTCCTCACTATCATAACCCTGCTGTTGGGCACAGGCTGAAATTTTGAATACTTCCCTATCATTAGGGTTAGCATTGATTCTGATCACATACCTCATTGTCTTCTGACACCTCACCACAATTCTCACACCATTTCTAGCCTGTCCTCCTCTTGAATAGTTGACTCTGTATCTCAAGCCAAGTGGCTTTGTGCAGTGCCCTTCCATCTTGCCTTTTGGATACACAGGATGTTTATCCTCTCCCCTACCATCATGTCATCTATTTCCAAACTGATTCCAGTCAGTGAACCTACACAGACTAGCAATTCTTATTTCCGGTTTAACAGGTTGATGGTTTTATGTCCAGCTTTCATTATAGAGATCTGGGCTTTATGGCAGGCACACACTGGCCAACAGGAACATTTACATACCTCCCACCATAGGTCAGAGTATGCCAGGTCCTTTACACCATCAAGTGGGTAGTCCTACCATGATGAACAGTCTGTGACTCATGTTTTCCTATCATTTGGATCCCCAAAGCAGCTGATTTATATAACTGTTCCCCCTATAGGAGAGTATGTGCTGTTGCCCACAGTTCCATTATTTGGTGTGTTTGAGATGGAAACACTCATCATGTTTTGAGAGATGGAAGGAACCCCACAGAGGCACAGGGAGAACATGCAAACTCTAAACAGGCAATGGCTGGAGGTCAGAATCAAACCTTTTACTTTGTGCATGGGAAGCAAAACCTTGACCATTATGTAAACTGGTCTCTACTAATCTCCAAAATGTTGATATGTAAGTACGCCATTGACAGATGCTAAATACCTCTGGCCATTTCTCCCTCATAATGCCCCACTCCTCCCACCCTAGGAAGGAAGTTTTGGTGGTTACTGTGGCCTTGGGTGCAGAGAGAACAAATGCATGTCCTGGCAAGTCTAGAGGAGAGGAAGTCCACCAATAAATGTGTTGCTACATGACGATGATGAGATGGATGGGAATAGACATTGGATTTATGTGGATAGATCACTTGGAGGATCAGAGTTGATTGAAGAGTTCTCATGTGGTACCTTGCCAGATTAGCAAGACAGATGGCAGCTGCCATATTTCTGACAAAATGCTGAATGGGAAAAGCAGGAGGTCTTGTGATCTGAAGGTTTGAACAGCTAACACCCTTGTTGAGGAAAGTTTCACTGTTTGGTTGGTTGTATCAGATGGCACAGTGTAAATTATAGACATTGAACTGGCTCCCACTTGGACTTCTCCAGGTTCCCCATGATACCCAAGGACAGATATAGTTAAAGAAATGGTCCCTTGCTCTGATCAAAGACTATCTTGACATTGCAATAAGGAGCAAGTTGTCCATGACCAGGATGGCCAGGAAGACCAGGGAACCTTGCTGCCTGAACTAAACTGCCATAACTGCCATACACTTTGTGAACACCCATTGGTGGTGGTGAGATTGAAGAGCAGTGCTCAAAACTGATAATGGTTGTACCTTTTAGATTACTTGGTTTGTTAGCAGCTATTGGATTTCTAATGCTGCTACTTTCCACTGTGTGAGTAGAACTTCTGGAAGGTGTTTTTATTTAATTTTGGGAATGTGTGGAATGGAATAGAGTAACCTCTGGAAATGACTCTTGTCAGTCAGGGGTCTGCTGTGATGGCCTCCCAAGCATGTGAGATTACAATCTAGCACCCCCCAGCTGCCTCTTTGGTGCATGCGGCAGTTGTCTAATTTTTCTGGAGCACTGGAAGGGTCTCTCCAAAAAAGTACCCCTCAGGCCCTGAGACTGCAGACCACCCCTGCCCTTTTAGTGCTATCCATTAAAATTCTCCTCTGCCTCACTGGGCACTATCACTTGGAGCACCCCAGGAAAAAGATTAACATTTCCAGAAGAATATATTTCTTTTTGTTCTTTGATTTTTCAAAAAGGTTCTTTGAGGTGTAGAAAATGCACCCCCACAGCAGACAGTGTTTTTCCCTTCTTGTTCACTGCTTTCCAGCCTAACTAGCACTTTGGAACCAAATAAGGTGGTGCCATCAAAGGGCATGTTTAAGAAGGATGCCTTAAAGCAGTTCATAAAGTTGCAAAGGCACATCCAAGCATGCTGGCTAGTAACAATACTGGTGCCTGGAGTGCATGCTATACCATCAGTGGTATTAGATAAAAGGTGCATGTTTACATTGGATGTCAACTGCATAATGGACAGCTAAGTCTCTAGATCTTTTTGAAAATTTGATAATGGCTAAGTGTTCTTAGTGGCTTCAGAATTTAAATCTCTTTGAAGATTCATTAAGTGAAACAAATAATTTGGTACAAGAAGAGTAAATGTGGCTGATGCACTGAGCCACGTGCAAAAGTTCTTTACTCTCTGTTTGGGGGATGGACTAAAGAGCTTTCTTCTGATGTCTCCTTTTTAGTGCCTATGGCAATGACAATGTTGTCCACAAGGGACCGCTAACTCTAAAAAGATCTGTCCTTGGGGGAGGGGGAACTGAAACTTTATCTGGTTTACATAGTATTGGTTCCACCACATCTGGTTCTTTCCATGCTGTCCTGGATACAAGGTCTACACAAGCATCTAGAGATTGACTACCCAGAAAATGTATGAGCTTACACCAAAGGCATCAAGGAAGATTGTCTTTTATGAAGAGGACGGCTTCAGAGGTAAAGCACCCACATTGTTCTTAAGCTCCTAATAGACTGCCAAATGTGGCATCCTCACTGCAAATTTGGGGATCCCTCTACTTCATCAAGATCAGATCCCTTGGAGAGAGATTCTTCTATGGAATCCAAGTTCTTCATATTACAATGACTCATCTTAGGAGCTGCCTAGGTGGAGAAGTTGGGGTACAAAGAAGCAACAGGGGAGCCCCTAAATTGGGGCAGGCCAAATCTTGATTGCACAGGTTGCCCCAAGACCAACTCATGAGAAACCTGGGCTGAAACTGAAATAGTAGATGTTTACAACAATAGGACTAAAGAACCTTTCACTGAAATATAAAATCCTTGCTACAATGTTGAATGCTGACTCCAAAGTCAGATAACTAGTTGGAAGTGCTCTTGGGTCTAAGAACCCAAGAGAACCTTCATTGCCAGTTGACAATCTGGTTGGATTCAACATCGAGACCAGAGCTAAGCTATCTAAGGCAGAGGATCTGAGGCAGTGAAGGGTATAGACTGTTCTAAAAATCTCTGGGGAGAATCCAAACCTTAGCCTTCTGTTCCAGTGCCATGGCTTCTAAAGGCAATTGAGTCCAAAAACACAGGAGTCAAGTCCATAAAGGAATGAGTTGGAGCTCAGAGGGACCAAATTGTTGGCACCACCTCATAGGTAGGGGAAACATTTGTCAGATCCATGGGCACCAGTTCTGGGAAATTGCCCAGAAGATTAAAATTAACTGTTGGAACCAAAGGGACAAGACCCCCTACCCCTGAAAAGAGGAGGAGGTTATTCCTAAATCCATTTGAGCCTTCAAACAGGTTATCATGATTTTATAAAGATCCATGTCATTAATGCTTTTGTTAGATCTAGCAGATTGTGATGAAACCAAGGAAGTCAACTTGATGGACTTGGAACATAAAAGAGGAACCTCCTGGATCCAAAAGGAAGAACTTCAGACCCAAAGCAGAGATACCTCTGGAGAAAATTCCAATGTTGGTATAATAACTGTAAAAATGGAATGAACCTGACCAGAAGACAGAGTAGCTGAATGGAAGGGGCTCAGTATGTTATATCCAGTGATTGGGTCAAATCCAAGTCCAATGCTGAAAGTGTAGGAGACCATAGCTGAAGATTTGCCATTTCAAAGCTCATTTACATAGCCAGAGTCAATGAAGACCTTAGGGTCTTCGGTTCCAGCTGGCCCTGTAGGGATGAAGTAGAATGCCTTTTTATATCTTTCTGCTTTTCTTTTTCATTTTCTTTTTGTCTGTTTCTCTCTCTCTCCCTCTTCACATGTAACTGTCTCACTCTTACTGTCCTTCCTTTTTTTCTCTCCTTTCTTTTCTCTATAACTTTGAAGGAGAAGATGAAGAGGGGACTGAAGTAAAAGACTCTATGGCAGATGGAAGTAGGCTTTTCAAGACTAATTTGCCTTGGCAATCCATAGAGAGTTGCTAGGGCCAAAGGAAATAAACACACCTGTTATGTGGGTTCTAGGGGCTAATTTATGCCCACATGTCACACAGTTGTGAAAATTGAGGCCTTAGAATCCATAGGCAGGAAGGGAATTACATGGCACTATGAAAAATGAGCACTTATCCTATCACAGAGTACTAACAAAGGTACAGAACTGCAACCACTGTCAGAGAGCACAAGAAAAACTCTAAGAAAGTTTTTTTTTGTTAATATGAGGAGGAAAAAGGTGGGATAGCCAACCAATAGAGAGAACACTGAAAAGCTACAGAAATAGATCTTAATCAGACATTAACTAAACACTAACAGCCACTCACTAAGACTGTTATGCAGAAGAGAAAAAACATATAAATTATTCAAAAAGGGGCATTAAAGATGTACTTACCTGATGAAAAACATGGAGCCTCATAGAAAGCGTCTGTCATAGGAAGCAACAAATGAGATCTGAGGATCTTTAGTTAAGCAGATAATTATGGAAGAAGAGGTGGAGCCTCAGTGGTTGAAGGTTCAAAGTTCACATGCTGTTGGATCAGATCAGATCAGATCCAAATATCCCAAGTCTGACGTAGATGGAATAGTTGATATCAGATCAAACTCTTTCAGTCACCTGCAATGATCTGTCAGAGTCTATTAACATGTAAACATTTATAAAATACTGACAGCTGTACAGCTTCATGTATGACATATATACCAGACTGACAAACTAACATTTTCAACTGCACTGTTTAAAGTACATTTTGTTATGGTACAAGACAGAAAAATAGGATGGCAGACAAAAACACTGATCATCATCAATTTAGTTGCCCTGATAAGTTGACATAATACATGGGATTCAGTATAACTTTTCATTTTTATTTCCATATATTTATTACTGATTTTTCCTTTATGATAATATAGGCACTGTATTCTAATTCTATTACAACACTGATACTCTGGGTCTATACATATATATACAGTGCTATACTATAGATGTTAGACTTGAATTCCAAGGTACCACTACTCCCTGTCTGTCTTTCTGTCTCAACATTCTTTGTCTTTCACTCCTAAAAAGTAACTTATCAAGGCAGCCATGACCTGACTCCCTTCCAGGTAGTGCTCAAAACATTTTTACACTAAGTACTAAATCTTGAGCCCCATAACTGACTCTTATCCAGTGAAATTCTGGTGCATCCACAACACATCAGATCACATCACCTCCACCTGGTGTCTTTTCCAGTGTGTATGCACTAAACTGTTTAAAGCCTATCGCATATTCTCAGTCTTTGAGCCTGCCCACCACACCCTTACCCTCTGCTTTATGTTTCCTACCAGCCTATCCTTCCTTGCCAAGCATAGCCACAGGAACTGGATGTAGTACTTTAAATGTGACTTTATCAGTATTCTCTGCAATTGGAGGGTACGCTCAGATAATGTCACATATTGTCTTCTAGTTATACTTGACTGCATTCTGTTAAACCTGATAATTAGCCTTTCATATTATAGTACAGGAATCAACTTGGGGGATGGTTGTCAATCCAATCCCTGTTCCCTACATTTCTATCATTCTTATGTTGCCCTCTTCATCACATGAATGTTTTAGTATTCCCCACCTAAGTTCATAATATTTCAGTTTTCTTTTAATTATTTCTATTTGTCACATACTTGTCCATTCTACTTGCTATTTCAGACTCCACCCCATGGTGGCTGACTGCTGTATCTTGCATGATACAAGTCACTGCGTTTTCAGTGGACTTACTGATCTTCTTGAGTAAATCCAGATGGATAGCTGGCATAAATATGCAAAACGTTTGAGTTATTAATTAATAAAGCAGTCAGTACAACTACCAACTCCCATGGTACACCTCTGTGTTAATGTATCTTCTGCAGCTTCTCTATTTGCCAAATTCTGCATTTGATTACTATGTTTATTCTCAGTTCACCTCACCATTTTGGTGATAAGTAGGCTACCCTAATGGCAATTGCAGTATGTCAGCTGGGTTCCAATGCTGCATGTCAGAAGTGAAGCACTTGGAGCTGTTGCCCACATGTGATGGAATATTCTGGAGTAATCTGCCATGCAGAGTATTCTCAATGCCTTTTCCAAGAATATAACTGCGACTAACATATTTTTAAGCATATAACTCCTTCCTAAATGCAACACTGTATGTGGCAGTTGTGGTTGTCATTCTCCAGTCCAATGTCACTAACATGGGTTCTAAGATGTTATAATGTTTACATAGTTTTTTTCTAAGCACTGCTGGCAACCATTTTAGGGCTTAAAATCATTCTTTTGAACCCAGGACATTGCCTCTTTCAAGTCCTTTGGATTCATTCTAAATATTACTCTGAGCACTTTCCCATCCATCTTTTTGTTCTCATCCACATCCATAACTTTTGCATACTCATGAATCATGCCTGCTAACCTACAAAGTAGAATAATTAAATTAGTATTTCAGATTTTTAGCCGTATTGAGATTTTTATGCCATCCTGTCTTGTATTTATGTGTGTGTTTGTTTAACTTGTTTAGTGAACTGCCCCTTGCCAAACTATTTTGACCATGAATTGGTCTACAGTAGTAAAGGAAATACATATATATGTGGACAATTTAGAGTAGAACTGCTGACCCAAAATGTTTTTGAAGGTGTCAAAAACAGAAGAATCCAAAGAAATGCCATAAAGATAAAGGGAAATTATCCAAACCACAAATGGAGTCTGACTGGAGGTCAAGAATGAACAGTGGATCATGTCGCTGTGATTGATAAAATTTTTGTATATTAAAGTTCAGCCCAACATTCCTTATCAAATATATATGAAATATTTCCATTCTTCATCTCTTACTCAGTTTAATTAGTAAGTAGCTGTCATCCCTTTATCTTAGCATTTGCACTACATAGTATGGTTTTCTCTCTTCACTCCCTTATGTACAATGTGTGCTTCTCTTTTCCTCATTTCTGTGCTTACTAAGCAGCCCTACCACTATCTCTTCTTATTCTAATCTCTGCATACTGAACTCCTACCTAACCTCACAGTTTTATTTAAAGATGCCCACTATAACACATTTCTAGCCCAACTTTCAGGGGATTCTTCTCATTAACAAAAGATTCGGCAAATATCCAGTATATAGTATGTAAAGCAATTGTGCCTCATAGAAAAAAATTCCTACTTCATACACTGTTCATTTGCAGCATGCTATAAAGTCAACTTCTTTCTTTTTTGCAAAGCTACGCCTACTTAGTTGCTCTCGACATATACATCTCCACTGCCATGTGTGTCATATCTCCTATGTTCACGTTCTCTGCTACATAGCAGACAGTTTTTACTTTTCTTTCTTTTTCCCCATTTTATGACTGCTTAAATGTGCTTTATTTTGTTTAGCCAGACTACTTCTGTGGTGGTGCTTGTGTTAAGTACTTTGTCCTCTAGACTGCATAACTAGATAAGGTAAGGGTTATAATCTCACAGCAGTCAACTTGTGTGTGTATGGAGTATAATTATGACCTTAGTTACACTGACCTATGATCCTATACAAAATAAACTTTTGTTATAAACATAGTAATAATACCTGACTATAGATCACAGGGGCCATAAGATACTAGCCATACATATCTTAAAGCAGGCAGACTTAAACATTCTTACAACACTTGTAAAGCACTTAATTCTGCTTACCTGCCAAATCAAGCAGGGCCTTACATGATAAGCTTGGTGTACATTTGTATCTACCCATCCAGTTATCAAGACTAGCCATAAGGGTAGCCAAGATAGTATTTTTCTTGACCTGTAGTGGCTTTCTGTTCCTTCCTACCTGGTATAGCATATAATAAAATTTCAACATAAATATTCATTGAATGCCCCATCAAAAGCCTGTCCTTTCCTGTTTGTACTTATAACTAACAGAATTTGTATTTCAGCTCCTGTTTGTAATTACCGTACATTATTCATTTGAAATACTGTCTTGCATAGGTTTCTATGGCCCAGATGCTATAGTAATTTCCTTTCTTGTGCTGTTATTGTCACAAAATATATTATTTTCACTGCCATCAACACCAAACTCCTTAGGGTATCACCTCCTTAATGCTTTAATGTTTTTTTTGTCAAAGTGACATAAATGTTAGGATGGTTTACTATGGTTTCTGCGAATGACAGTCTGTCAGAAGCACTGCTACGGAAATCAGAATGTCGTGCACAAAACATAAATGGATGGGATAGTCAGACACACTTATGCAAATGCAGTAGTGCATTCGCATAAGTGTATCCGACTATCTGCATGGAGATCGTGGTACAGTGGGGATTGGAAATTCATCCATATCCCCACTGTAGTGTGATCTTGGAGTTGGAATATATTAGTAAGGGGGGGGGTGGGGGGCGTAGGTCCTATACGGCTATCATGTGATGGTTTTGGCCACAATGTCGACTCAAATGTGTCGATTATTTGGGTCCGACATTGCGGCCAGTCAGAATGCTTGTGTTCGGGTTTACATTTCGTTGTTTTGAATGGCAAATGTTTTTGAATCCAAAATATCTGCGTTCTTGTCCCCAAGTATGACATGAGGCTGTATGGCAATCACAGCTTTGTTTGAATGAAACATTAAATCAGGATATTTTGTATATCCATAATGACTGTGGAATACTGCTGGATAGCGTGGTGCAAAAGACAGCATCCAAATCAACATTTGAAGAGGGAATAGATATTTCATTTAAACAAAATCAAAGTGAAGAACTCATCAATAAGTGAACACATATAAACATTGATAGTGATAGTGGCATGGATTGAGTTTTCAGAAGCTCAAAATTCTGAACAGAGATCTGCATAGAGCGCGGAATGGGAGATTTCCCTTTTCCTCACTATAGTGCAGTCTCAGAGTTGGTATATTTAAGTAGAGGGTGTGTGTTTTTTTTTTTTTTTGGTGGTGAGGATTCATTTTAGAATTTTGAGCTTCTGAATACTTGATGATTTGGTCTTGACCATATGACATTTGGGTTTTTAGCCATTTGAGATTCTGAAGTGAATCTATATACATATATATATATATATATATATATATATATATATATATATCTATATATATATATATATATATATATATATATATACATATACACACACACACACACACACACACACACACACATATATATATATATATATATATATATATATATGTGGATCTAGGATGTTTGCTCGACTGAGAAAACAACCGAAATCCAAACGGCCGAACATACTTATGCGAAAGTGCTTTTCAATGAAAAGCACTTTCGTGTAAGTATGACTGTTGCCGAGGCTGTACTATGGTGCAGGTAAGGGAAATTTCTCTTTTCCCCACTGTGGTGCGGTCTCGGAGAGAGAATACTAAAGTAGGTGGGGTGTGGGCGCAGCCTCACACATGGGAGGTGCACGGGGGTGAAGCCCCCCTGCTAAAATGTAAATGTATTTTTTTTTTTTAATTTTGTCACACGCTTTAACGTTAAAGTGTGTTCAGTTTTTATGGATTTGGGCATTTGCTCAGTCGAGCAAATGTTCTATATCCATATATATATATATATATATATATATATATATATATATATATATATGGGTCTAGGACTATTCACTGAAAGCACATTTCACTGAAACACATTTGACTGTGCACAATTCACTGAAAGCTCAATTTACTGAAAACACAATTCAATGAAACACATTTCACTGAAAGTTATATATGGCTTTTTCCCCACTGTAGTGCAACCCTGGAGTTAGAATCTATAGTAAGGGTGGGTGTACCCTATATTTTAACCTTTTCATATAAATCCAGCTAATCTAAATTCAATGGTCTTTTCATGTATTTCATTTAACAATTATAATAGTAATTCCTTCTTTTAAGTTTTAATGAATTTGTATTAAGGACATGGAATTTCATGTCTAACAAAAATATTTGACTTTGCATCTTTCTTAAATACTTCATTTAACTCCTACATGTCTGAATGTATCACAAATGTCTGTACACCATAATTACCTAAATCATTAATTAAAAGAAAAACATGCCAATGAGAAAATGCACATATACCCTTATCTCCAAGAGAATTAATCATGCATTACTTAACTTCCAGTTTTCCTTTATCATATTCCTGAATTCCTTATTGAATCACATGAAATGATAAGTTTTGTTGTAGTATTTTTATTTACCATTTCACTTCACATGGATTATTTTTCTTCTATTTACTGGTAAATATCATCACATAGTCCCTCAAAACCCACACCACCAAAACACACACATAGAAACACAAAACACACACCTACATTTGCGGAGGCTCTCAAAAAAAATCTACCCAAGCAACAAGGACCTCCAAAGCAGAACCGCAAGCAAGCTCCACCCCATAACACAACCCAAATGACACACAGCCCACAAACTCAGTGTGCCACTCAACCACAGCCCATAAGGCATAACAATGTACCCAACACTCTAGTCATAGGTGACTCTATAGTCAGGCACATTAATGTTCCACTCACCAGGCTAAACAAGGAGAAAGTTGCTGTCAGCTGCCTGTCAGGTGCCAGGATATGCCATATAACGCATGCACTCAGGTCACTCCACAGCAAGTACAAATATGACTCTGTCATTGTCCATTTTGGTGTGAATGACCTGAGATGTACCTCCCTGGACTACATGAAAAGAGACATGGAGGAGTTTTCTGATCTTGTAGCCCAGGCAGATATGACCCTAGCCCTGAGTAGCATCCTGCCATCACCCAGAATGATACCACAGTACAAGGACAAAATGATTGACTTCAACAATTGGCTAAGCTTCTGGTGTCATTCTAAGGGGATCCAGTATCTGTCTGCCTGGGATGACATGATCGACAAACCACGATGCTTTGCCGGAGATGGCCTGCACCTGTTGCCCTTGGGATTCCGGATACTGGCTAAGGCTCTTGCCACCCCTATAGTGCCTTTTTAGACAAGATTCAAATGATAAATTCACCACCGTAACAGGAACAAGCAAGTAAAATCTGAGGGTAATGCTACTTAATGCTAGAAGTCTAAACCTCAAAATGCACTCACTCGAGGCACTCAAAATGGAGAACATTGACATCTGTGCAGTGACAGTGACCTGGTTCAAGGCTCCAGAGAGCACCCCTGCATTACCAGGCTATTATTCATACCACACCTTTCGGCCACCTAACCTGGACCGAAGCACTGAAGGTGGAGGCGTGTCCATATTCATTAAGGATGTAAACACCTCCAGGCTAGTTGCTCAGCATAATGCATCTGAGAGGATCCAATTGCAACTAACTCTGGGCAAGACCACAATGCAAATTGTAGCTTGCTACAGATCCCCCACCATGTCCCAGGATTCCCACTCCTCATTTCGTGATGCACTGAGAAATATTAGGGTACAACCTAACATCCTAATAATGGGCGATTTCAACTACCCCACCATTAACTGGGAAAACTACTCATGTGCCAACTCTTATACTCAACGTTTTCTGGAATTCATAGATGTCAATGCCTTGGATCAACTTATCCACACCCCCACCAGGGGCAGCAATATCCTAGACCTGGTTATTACCAACATGGGTAACCGGTGTTCCACACCAGAGGTCAATTCCTCATTGGTCAGCTCCAACCTCAAGCAAATCACCCTAGACATCCACATCCCACCTCCACCCCCCATTAAGGAAACCTCCGTAAAAAAATTCTCCAAAGCCAACTTCACGCTTCTTAAGACAGAAGTGGTAAATTTCATGACACCCATGCTGATGGACAATAGAGATACGACTGCTGACTCCTATACAATTGCACTTTATAAGCACTTACACGAGTGCATGGATCATGCAATCCCTAACAGAACCAAGATGCTATCCTCCAAAAAAGGAAGCCAATCTGGTGGTCCGCTGCTATAAACAAACTCTACAAAAGAAGAAAGAAACTGTTGCAAAAAAGAATAAAATCCCATGATTGGAGGAACTCCGTGGTCAGTCTCAGTAAGAAGCTGATATCCCTCATAAAATCCTGAAAAGCTAGTTATGAAAACAACATCACCACTGATTCTAAAGATAACCACAAAGCATTCTATAGCTATGTCAAGAATCTCAATGGCAACACTCAGATCTTCTCTGAGTTACAGCACAATGGCATTAAATATACAGAACCAACTGATATTGCCAAAATCCTGGCAGATAGGTTCAGTGCTAACTTTACCCCTCTCTCATTCCCTAAAGGGCCCAGCTCTATACCAGAAGAATGCAAAGTACTTGTAATCATAGTTTCACACATAAAAAACAGACTCTCCAAAGCCAAGAACACAGCATCCATGGGACCTGACAACATCCCAGGCTGCGTTCTACATGAACTACAGAATGAACTGGCACCCCACCTAAGTACCATGTTCAATCATAGCCTCACCTCAGGCTTTGTGCCCACTGAATGGCACACAGCAATGGTTATCCCACTCCACAAAGGTGGAGCCACCACGGACCCCGGGAACTACCGTCCCATTAGTCTGACAAGCCTGGCCTGCAAAGCTATGGAGCGTATCATCATGGAACTTATAAACAATGACATTGGTAATCTCCAAACTCTGGACCCTACCCAGTTCGGGTTTGTAAAAGGCAGATCATGTCTCCTAAACCTGATAGACTTCTTTGAAGCAGTCACCAAAGCCATAGATGAGGGTAAGATAGTTCACACAGCCTATCTAGATCTCGCCAAGGCTTTCGACACCATCCTCCACTTTGGAATTATAGACAAACTCACTAAACTAGGTATAAAGCCCTATGTCACAAGATGGGTTTTCAACTAGCTCACTAACCAAACCCACACTGTGAAAGTAGCAACTCTAAATCCACCTTCAGACCAGTGACAAGTGGAGCACCACAGGGTTCAGTCCTAGGTCCTCTCCTGTTTGGTATCTACTTCTCTGAAGTACAGGCTAACACAGAAGGTCTTTGGCTAACAAAGTTCACAGATGACTGCAGACTAGGAGCCATAATCAAAACTCCTAATGATGTGGACATCCTACAAAAGGGCCTCATTGAGACATATGCATGGTGTCAAAGCCATGGCTTCAAGGTCAATGCCAAAAAGTGCACTGTCATCCCTTTTGGTAAAAACTCTGTAGCCATGAACTACCACATAGGCGGTAGGCTACTTAACACCAAAAGTGTGATAAGAGACCTTGGGACACAGGTGGACAGTAGTCTCTCCTTTGATAATCACATTGTCACAGTAGTCAGGAAATCCTTCTAAGTGGCACATCTCATCACAAAAGGTTTCTCATCCAGGAAAAAAGAGGTCATTGTTCCCCTCTACTCACACTCATTAGACCCATTATAGAGTACAACGCCCCTTTTAGTATGTACCTCACAAGACATCTACAATAACTGGAAAGGCCACAGAAATACCTCACAAAGAGAATTACCAGCCTCAAACAGATGCCCTACACAGACCATCTCAAAAAACTCCAGCTTTACCTCTGTTGCATATCACCTACTCAGAGGCAATCTCTGCCTAACATTCAAAGCTATGTCAAACCCAGAGCTGTTGGACATGCTCCACGTAAAGAAATCCCAATCCATCCGAGCTACACGCCATAGGGACCTAAACCTTGTCACCACAATAAACAGAACATGCTGGAGGGATAGATTCCTGTCCCAGAGACTTCCCATGCTCTGAAACAAACTACCCATCCATATCAAACAAAGCTGCTCATTAGCACTCTTCAAGAAAAATCTTGATGGGGGGCAGAGCCTAGATGGCTATCTGAAGTTAGCAGTTTTTTAGAGCTCCATAAACTAGTATCAAATTCAGGAAATTTCAGTAATTTTTTTTCTAACAAAACTTTATAAATATTTAGTTAATAGTCTAAAATAACTAATTACAAATTCTGGTGGGTTTTACAAGAATTTTCCTGTCAAAATACTCAGGAGTCTTTACACAGCAACTGAAGAGATGAGTAACCTGAAGAACTCTCACTCTGAACTGTCACTAAAAAAGGAACTGCAAATGGTAACTACCACATTACAAGAACTGTCTATAAAAATGGATGATTTCAAGGTTAATCTACAAAATGTAAAAGAGAACTCTCAGAAACAAACAGAAGTCTTTAAAGAAATGCTTCAGCAGCATCAGTTTAAGTTAACAACTATTGAAACTTCTTTATCTGACATTGATGGAAGACTTAAAGAAGAGGAGACACAAACAGATTTTCTCCTGAAACAAAATACCTGGCTCTCCAACAAAGTAGATGACTTAGAGAATAGGGAGAGAAGATCAAATATCAGGATTTTCGGTCTACCTGAGAATACAGAGGGAAAATACATTATCTCCTTTCTAAATTCATGGATACCAGAAATTCTAAATCTTAATGAAGGCTTGTCATTTGGCATAGAAAGGGCACATCGTGCTTTGGGAAATAGAATTTCAGCATCATCCTCTTCTTCTGCTTCTATGCCACCAAGATCAATTATAATAAATTTTTTATCCTTTATGGACAAAGAACTGGCGCTAAAAACAGCATGGAGGAAAAGTCCAATAAAATATAATCAACATCTAATAAGATTTAACAATGACTACTCCACTAAAGTTCTTGAACAGAGGAAAAAGGCATGGCCACTAATAAAAATTCTGAAACAGAATAATATCAAAGCTCAAATAGCCTTCCCTGCAATGATAAGGATACAGTACCTAAATGAGATGAGAAACTTCAACACTCTGGAAGAAGCCTTTCAATTCATCAAAAATAATAACATTATAACCATCCCAGAAAAATGGAATGGACATCCCCGTCACTGAAGAGATCCACTGAAAAAAACTAGTTGGACTGATGTCAAAAAGAAGAAACAGAAAACTGAAACTAAACTACTTACTTCGGTGAAGTCTCTCAAAGTATCAACTGATACCTAATAACAAAAAGACTTTTAAATGGACTAAACGTGTTACATAACATTAATTTTCGTACATATAAGTAATACTAGAATAAAAGAAAAAGGTATGTGCTTCTATTACCTCATATATAATTTATAAATCTAAGTTACATTTTAGCTAAACAATCTATTTCTAATATTGTCATCCTTCTCACCTTGCTTTATGCCTCGTTATCTATCTTTATATATAGATATTTACCCTATTTATCTATTTATTTAGATTTCTTTTTCTCTCTATAAATATTTGTTAATTATAAGTATACCTATAGTTAGTTTTTAGTATAGTAGTACTTCACTTGCAAAGTATTATTTCATAGTTATGTGGTAATTAATTCATTATTTCATGCTCATTTTGTTAAGTAGTATATTTAACCTAATTACTATTAATGATTGATAGATTTTCCCATTGCTTTGTTGTGACCTAGACACTAGGTGAGATTCCCCTTAGCAGTGATGTAATGCTGTACAGATGTTGTAATTCCTTTGAACGTTATGGCTGTTGGGTATCTGGTTGTTCAAAGGCTTTCCGCTCTAGAGTGGAAACAAACTGTCATATAGATGTTGTTGTCTGGCTGGAATAGAGCGGAGGACTCTCTGTCTAACCTGGGTGAAATTCGAGTGTTTTTGATGTGGGGGGAAATCGTTCTTGGCCCTAGCTACACTGGAGTGAAGTGACGAGTTAGCATGTTGGTGTTTGTCCGTCGACTTGGGCTCTCTGGTTTGGCTTGTATGATTGATATTTTATATTCCTTTGGGTTAACAAGATATGCTGCAGGCTATGGATGAAGTCCCTTGAAGGACTGTTGGACAGGTGAGTCTAGCATTCAGCAAAATGTAGTCTGCGAGGTTTACTAAAGGTTTTTTTTTTAATTTTTTTATTGAAGAGGAAACATTGCTGTGAAATCGGAGAGATGTCTGTGTTTGGCAAGGTGAAAGAGAGGTGATTGTGTTTTTGGCTTTAGTTTCACTGTTTAAATGGAACCAGATGCTTAAGGCGACTGTTGGTTGATTTCTGAGTCAGATGGTGTGTGTAGTGTTTGGTGTAGATGCTATCGGAAGGTGCTCTTCGTGCCTTATTTAAATAAAAGCTGATAGGGAATGAGTTAATGTTTTAAAACATAGATTTTCTCTCTCAAGAAACAGTTTGAGCAGGGAAAATCACTTTCAAGAAGGTAAAAAGAAGCTTTTAAAATCTCTAGCTCTCACGAGCTATGTATACAGTTATTTACGTATTAAGCTATTGAATATTTAATGTAGCTATAGCAACATATGAGAGTTGATTTGATTGGTCACCAGTATGTGTATTCTGTAAGAAGCCTGATCGCTTATAGTAACAAAATGGGCCGAACAGCTTTTCACGATTTTACATTTATTTAGGTACAGGAACTTAACACAGTATGTTTGAAGCATTTTAGTAAAAGTAAACATTAAATCTAAGTATCTAGTCTATTAGAAACATATGAAACTCTTGTATATAAAAGTGTTCTGTTATATTAATGTGTGAATACATCTACATATACATCTCTAGGAAAACTATACACACAACTTTAATATCAGGTGACATAATAAGAGCAAGATTTAAACATTTTGATATGGATTATTTGATCAGTCCTTTTATTATGTAGAATAATATACATATTCTTTGTCTGTTTGATTTAGGATATGATAATCATCAGTAATAGCTATTATATGTTACAAGTTTGTAAGATAAAAGTGTTAAATAGCTAATGAGTTGAAATGAAGTATTTACTGTATATCTTGGAATTTTGTGCTTCGAGCAAGGTCAGAAAATTGAATATTCATTATTACAGACGTAATGTTTATTTGATTAGTTACTAATCATGTATGTATGCGTATGTATGTGTGTCTCTCTCTCTCTCTATATATATATATATATATATATATATATATATAGGTATGTGTGTATGTATATGTGTGTATATATTGATATATATATAAACTTTACTTCTGTTGCTGAATGATAAATCATATAAAATATTTTAATAGACTACTATACTATTTAAGATTGTATATTTGGAGCTCTAATGAATGAAAAAAGGAAGTTAGTGGGATAGTTCACCAGATGCACCTATCTGATGGACTAGGAATGTATTTCATTCCATGGTGGGCAAGTTTTAATGTACAAACTAGTTTAATGTTATTTTTCTCTTTAATTTTTATGTTATTAATTATTTTCACCAAGCCTGACTTAATTCTATTTGATTAAATTAAAGTTAACATCTTACACAGAGATAGATGGATATTTACAAACTGATATTTTTATTTTTATTATATGTAGAGGAGATGATTTCAGGAAAAAGTATTGACATTTTAAATACTTCTTTAAAATAACCTGGCATGGATATCACATTACTATCTTTAAACATAAATGGATTAAATAATCCAAATAAACGATCTAACGTACTAAGATATTTAAAGATAAATAAACCCCAATTAATCTTTTTACAGGAAACTCATTTCAAAATTAATGATAACTTTAGTTGGAATCCAAGTGATTATAGGACCTTAGCATGCTCTAAATTTAAATCTAAGAAAAGAGGAGTAATAATCTTATGGAGAAATAATTCCCTAAACCCTGAAATAGTATATAAATATATCGATAACAAAGGACTTATAGCTATAGTCATACTGAAGTTGAATAATATGTTATGGACTTTAGCTAACTTATACTGGTTTCCTGGTATTTGGACAGGAACAGTTAATAAACATCTAGATCAAATCATAAACATTTCCAGAGGGAATTTAATAATGGGGGGGGGGGGGGTTAATTGTCTAACTGACACTTCTCAAACTACCAACAAAAAATCTCCACGTTTATCAGCTACTACAAAAATACTACAAAAAATGGACTGAGTCTATAAAATTGATAGATATCTTTAATGTTATTGATAATAACTCCTTGACATTCTCTCATCAAGATTATAGGTTTGGTACTCGAACTAGAATAGACAAGCTTTTTATATCACAAGATCTTCAATCCAAAATTACTTCTTTTTCAATAATCCCATGCCCTTTATCAGATCACAATTCATTAGTTCTTAAAGTACAAGTAGATTTTAAACCACTATCATTCCTTTCTAGAATACCTTCATACATTACAAAAATTAAATAATTTAAACAATGGTTAGTGAAAGAACTAAATTTCTATCTAGACATAAACTATAATTCGGAAGTAAATATAGTAATGGTATGGGATTCATTAAAAGCTTATATTTATGGAAGAGCAATTGGCTGGTATAAAAATAAACTCAAAGAATGGGAATCTGAACTACAAGAATTACAAAGGAAACTCACATTATATAAATCAAAAACTCACTATAATACAACGGAGAACAAGAAGGAAATAGAAGAACTAAATAAAAGATATATTGATATTTTAAGTCATAAAACTAATTTAGTCATAGAAAGGTTAAAAATAAATGCTTATGCTACTTCTCCGAAACACCTACATAACTTATCCATTAAGGTCAAAATGCAATCCAAATCCAGTTCTATTGTTAATATTCTACACGAAGAAAGACATAAGAAGGTCTTGGAAATAGGAGATATATTAGATGCGTTCAAATCTTATTACAGTAATCATTATAAAGATACATATAATGCAATTGACCATTCCTTGTTAGGAAATATGATCTCTAATATTAAATCAATACCTGATAGTTTACAAAGAAATTTACAAAAACCTATTAAACTCAAAGAAGTCACAGATAAAATTAAAGAAAATAAATCTGGTAAATCTCCTGGAATGAATGGTTTAATTTCAGAAATTTACAAATTATTTCCCAAAAATATAATCACCTTGCTACATAAGACATTAATTGAGATTCAAACCCATGCAATTATTCCCCCTTCATGGAAATACTTTCTAATTATACCCATTTTAAAGGAAAACAAGGATGCTAGTCTTTGCAGCTCATATAGGCCAATTTCACTACTAAATGTTGTATCTTTTGGCTTTTCCCAGTTAGGGGTCGCCACAGCGGAACTCCGGTCTGCTAATGATTGGCAGCAGATTTTTACGTACCGAGTTGCCAGCCCTGACGTACAACCTTCAACGAAGGTACACCCATTCACGCATGTCTCCACACAGAAGACGCTTTAGCTGAGAATCGAACAGGACAACGTCTTACTTTGAGGCGACAATGCTACCGCAGCACCACCACATTTTTATGCCCATCCCAGTAAATAGAATATAAAATCAATTAAATGAAATCATTAACGATGACCAGACTGGATTTATACAGAATAGACATACACATGATAACATTAAAAGAATATTGACTTTAATAGATTATCTAAATAAAGAAAATATAGAAGCCTTGATAATAGGACTGGATATTGAAAAAGCATTTGATTCCTTAAATTGGGACTATCTAATTAAAATTCTTGAAGCTTATAAATTCCCACTTTCCTTTATCACATTTATTAAAAAAGTATACGAAAATAATTTAGCCTATGTCAAATTAGGACCCTTTACTTCAGAACCTATACAAATTATGAAAGGTACTAAATAGGGATGCCCAATGTCATCCATTTTATTTGCACTGGCTATGGAACTATTGGCTATACTAATACGAAACAATCCAAAGATAAAAGGACTAAATATATTCGACCAATATAACTCTAAGGTCGTGCTCTTTGCTGATGATGTACCTCTCACTCTACTGAACTCAAAAGAGGCCTTAGATGAACTACATATTCTATTAGAGAAATTTTATAAGATTTCAGGTCTTTGCTGTAATAATCAAAAGTCTAAATATATATTATTAAATAAAAAAGGACATACAAGTAGATAAGAATAGTGTCATAGGAATGCAAGATACAAAAATAAAATACCTAGGGATAGATTTATATGATAATATACAAGATGTAATACAAAATAATTATAAAATGATTATTGACATAATAGATTCTCTAGTGAATAAATATAATAATCTGTTTCTAGTCTTTGAAGACAGACTTCAATTGATTAAAATAATTCTTCTCCCTAAATTTTTTTATATAGTCCAAGCTATTTTGTTAATTCCAGAGAGATCTTATCTTAAGAAAATAACATCAACACTACTAAGATTCTTATGGCACCCTAAAAGAAAGAGAATTGCTTATGCGCATTATATAAGATGGTGGGATCAGGGAGAAATACATTTCCCAGACATTGAATCATATATAAATGCTACATTAATTAAAAATTGTGATTGAATGGATTAACCCTAATTACACATCCAACTGGAAAAAAATACATACAATGATTCTATTAAATGAAAATAAACTTACTAAAAATATTACTATTATAGATATGAATAATATACTATGGTATTCATTGTATATAAATTTACAATACAATATATCTAAACCAACAAAGACATTTGTAATAAATCATTTATACGATCATTTTAGAAAGTTTATAAATATGAACATGGAATTAAAGATCTGCTTTCCAACATTAATCCCCTTCAGCATTACAAAAAGTTTTCCAGATAGAATTCATAAAGAAGTATTTATGCACTGGGAACAGAAAAAAAAAACTAATTTGTTGGCTCCATTGTATAAAAAATCAAAAAGTTCTGGATATAAAATATATGATGTCAACTTATGAATTAAACTCTAATGAATGGTTAATGCTTCAGAATATATTGACATTCTCCAAGGATCTATGTAGAGTATTAAATAATTTGTCATATTCATCTTTACCTAAGTTTATAAGTAGATTGTTTGAAATTATTTATAATAATGAAAATATGAAGAATGGAACTTCTTACTTATACAACTTAATAACAAACTATAAAACAGCACCTAAAACAACATATTGGCAATTTATTACTAGAGGATATTCGATTCAATTAACCCCAGAAAATAAATCAAATATACTACTTTCAGTAAAATTAACCTCCAGTTCTCAGTATTGGAGGATATTTACCTGGAAATTCCTACGTAGATCCTTCTTGACTCCTGATAACATTTCAGAATTCAATTCTATTTGTAATGGAGTATGCTGGAGATGTCAACAGATTGTTAAAGCTGACTGCTCTCATATTTTTTATGAATGTAAAAAAATTAAACTCTTTTGGGTAAATATTAATAACTTCTTACAGGCTATTTACACAGATAATTTTGTCTTGACCAAAGCTTTAATTTTATTGAATATATCTGAAGAGGTTTATCAAAAAAGAACTAATCTTTATGTTTTATAGACAATATTAGCTATAGCTAGGAAATGCATAACAAAGAGGTGGAAGTCTACCATAGTACCTGGAAGACAAGAATTTCTATGCTTATTAAAGAAACGGTGTTGGTGGAAGTTAAAACCAAAGAATTAAGATTGTTTCCAATGCCATTAACTAATAATCCTTGGAGAAAAGTTTTGTCATTGGTTGATACTCTACGAATGGATCTAATCTCTTCTTAAAGAAATCATTCTTAAGTTAAATATCTTTATTTTGTTTAATTTGCTATAATTCATTTATTCATGTCATCCTGTATGTAAATATGTACATAGTTTAACTTCATAGTTATTATGATTCTACATTGTAAAAGTATTTATTATTGCTGACTAATAATCAAAATAAAAAAAATTTCTGAGTAAAAAAAAAAAGAAAAATCTTGATGATTGGATGGGAGATAGGAAAGTCACCCGGGGGATCACTTCTGTGGCTCTGCTTGACAGGGGCACAGGAAAATAATTTTCTTGGTTGGCAAAAGCCAGGGTACCATTTGGCTAGGCTTATATAGACCCTAGGGCCATTAGCCTAGTACCTACCTATGAACCTATGAACCTATGTGTGTATATAAATATCTATATGTCTATATCTATCTATATCTATCTCTAAAGCTATATATATATATATATATATATATATATATATATATATATATATATAATGTGTGTGTGTGTGCGTGTATATAAATATATATATATATATATATATATATATATATAGAGAAACACTTCACATAATCGAATGACTGAAATCTCGAATTTCATATGGTCGAGACCATATGATCGAGATTTCAGTAAATTGAATATGTGTAGTGTTCAAAAATAAGGGTTTAATTACCTTAATATGTTACGTGCACACAGAGGTAAGTATTGTTGTACGCTCTGTGTGTACGTAATGTTTTATTTGTTTTGCGGTGTTGACAGGAAATGAGAAATCTCCCATTTTGCGCTTCTGCATACAGTGCAAGGCGGGAGATTTTCCATCTCCTCACTGTAGCGCGATCTTGGAGTTGGTATATTTAAGTAGGGGGGGTGTGGGGGGCACAGCCCCCCACATGGAGGGTGCAGGGGGACGAAGCCCCCCTGTAAAAGCGAGGTTTGTTTGTTTTTTTTATTTGTTGGTTTCTCTTCAGAAGTTCGAGTTTCTGAAACTCGATCTTTTGGTTTTGGTTATTTGCAGTTCGAGATTTTGGTAATTCGAGCTTCTGAAGTGAATATATATATATATATATATATATATATATATATATATATATATAGATAGAGAGATAGATAGATAGATATAGGTCCCCATCATAACAATGAAAACTCATTTCACTGAAAACCTTCTTCACACACAAGAAATATATTCTAAAAACATGTTTTTGCACCTCCACACCCCTTATTTATATATGCTAACTCCATCGTCACACAACTACAGAGAAAAGAAAAAAACACCACATTCAGTGAATCAGTGATTGAGAGCAAATACGGTTATCTACAGCTCTTGGGGTACAACATGATGCTGACCATCGCAATTCACGCATACTATGCTAGAGTCCCTTCCCTAATAACTCCTATGATAAGAAATGGCACCATCACATACTTTCTATACAATTATACACTTCTACACTTTTCAGTGAAATTAGTTTTCAATGTTATGATAGGGACTTATATATATATATATATATATATATAGATACAGTAGATATATGTGTGTGTGTGTGTGTGTATATACACATGCATATCTATCTATCTATATATATATATATATATATATATATATATATATATATATATATATATATCTTAAATGCCTACTTGTAGCTTTCTAAGTACACAATAGTGCTTTTTTCTCAGTATTTTTTCAACTTTCTCCTACTAGCCTGACTTTTCTTCAGATAATTCTCTCCATGCTATATACCAAAACTCATTTAAAAAACATTTTGTCATTATCATCTATTAAAAAAAAATACTGGTCCAAGATCACCTAGCTATTCTCCTTTGCAGGAATAGATACAATTATATGCTTTCAAATCCAAATTAGTGGTGTTTTTAAGTCTACAAATACAAGACCTAACTGGATTTTAAGTAGTTACTACTTCTACGCACTATACTAAAGTGATTAATACATTTTAGATCTTTTTCAGTCATATAGTATACCTCTTCAATGCCCACCAAATATGCACACTCTGTTAGCTGTCTTTATAATCCGCGGTGGTGCAGCGGTTAGTGTTGTCACCTCACAGCAAGAGGTTATCCAGTTCGATTCTCGGCTAGAGTGCCTTCTATGTGGAGTCTGCATGTCCTGCCTGCGGTTGATTGACGTTAAAGACATGTAGGTAGGTGTGAGTGTGAATTGGCGTGCCTTCTTTGAAGGTTGGGCGTCAAGCTGGCAACTCAGCACCATAAAAATTCACTGCCAATCATGAGCGGACCAGAGTTCTGCTGTGGCGACCCCTAACCGGGAAAAGTCAAAAGACTTTTGGCTGCCTCCAATTAGTGCAATCTTTTTACCCTTTCTTGGAACTACTTTTCTTGAAACTATTAATTAAAATCTAGTTATGTTTTTATCTGTATTTTACAAAAATAGTTGAGTTTTTCTCAATATCTTTAACATTTTCTTCATGAATTTTGAAATCACTGGATTTACCTGTATTTCTTTCTTCATCTTTCCTCATCTGCATTATCTTTCATGTTTAAATATATTCATATAATTGTATGACTTTCTTCAGAATTATGACAACCACAAGCATTCTTCTTCTTCTTCACTTTGCTTTCTAATACACTACCTCTCATCTTTCCTCCAGCAGAGAATGGCCCCACATTTCACTAATTTATGATCTAAGAATCATTTTAATGAACATATTACATTCATTCAAGACATCACTGTCTGCATTTTAGTTTCTTTCAAAATCCATTAGCAATATACAAATAATTATCCATTTTATTCAAGGATATTTATTTATTACATTTGTTACATAAGTTCATAGAAGATTGCCAGGCTAACGGCTTAAAAACCCTTACAAGCCTAGCCAATATAACTTGATTTTACCCACTATATGGTTGCTAGGGGCAAGAGGATTGCATGGATTTGTGCCTATCCAGTGAGTATCTTGCAGATTGTCCCTGTCCATAACAGACATAGGCACTACTCCACGTGTGAATTTGTGATTCCCCATCCATTGATCCAACTTGCTTTTGAAGATGGCCAGGGAAGGGCTCTGCTTAATGTAAATAGGAAGACTGTTCCAAAGAAGGGGCAGTCTCTGAGACACATATCTCTCTTTCCAAAATGCAATCTTTGAGTTGCTGACTAAGTTTAGATCCCTAGATTGGGTGACCCTTGTGCTGTTTGACTTGTGGATCTGTAGCAGCTTCATCAGTGTTGGATTTGTGAGTGCCTTGTAGGTCAGGCATGGATCACCCCTTAATAGTCAGTAGGAGACAGAGTAAGGGGATAGGGCTTTTAGTCTATTCACATAGGAAATGCTGTTTACACCCTGTATTTTCTTCATGAAGAACTGCTGAGGTCACTCCAACTGCTGTAATTGCCTAGTGAAGTACATGTCAAATGGAGCATTGTACTCAGTTATTGGTCTAATGAGAGCAGAGTACAGTGAGACTATAATTTCCTTGGATCTGGATGCAATACCTTTATTTATAACTTGTGCAACACAGAAGGACTTCCTCATACTATGGACACATGGAGGTCAAATTTTAGACTACTCTATCTGTGCACGTAGATCTCCCATCTTTGAGTCTACTCTTAGGAGTGTGCTATTGATGTTGCAATTTGCAGAGGTATTTGACTTCCCAAAGGGAACGATAATGCATTTTTTGCATTTAGTTTTAAGCGATGGTTCTGGCACCAATCAGTTCTCCAATCTAGACCCTCGTGATGGATTTTTACATAATTGGGGGATTCTGTTATTGCCCCCTGCTTGCAGTCATTGGCAAACCTTGTCATCCAGAGGCCTTTCACATTAGCTTTGACTTCAGAGAAGTATATTGCAAACAGGAGTGGTCCCAGCACTTAGCCTTGTGGTACACCACTAGAAGCTGACCTGGATTCACCCACTTTAACCATGTGTGTTTTGCCTGTGAGCCAACTGGCTATCCATCTGGTAATATAGGGATTTATTCCCAGTTTTGTGAGTTTATTTATGATACCTGAGTGAGGAACTGTATCATATACATTGGCCAGGTCAATGTAGGCAGTATATACTGTTTTACCCTCATCTATGACCTTAGTGACTTTCAAAGAAATCCACCAGATTCAGTAGACATGACCTGCCTTGACAAAGCTGAATTGGGTTAGTTACAGTGTTTGGTGGTTTCATATGTTATTATTTTAATTATTCTTTCCATGGCATGACATATAAGACTAGTCAAAGTTATGGATTTGTAATTTGCAGGGTCAGTAGATGGTCCCCCTCTATGCAGAGGTATGACAGCTGCTGTCCCCCACTCTATCGGGACAAAGCCAGTCTGGAGGATGTGGTTAAATAGAGATCCTAATGGGCCTGATAAGTCCTGATTTAAGCTGTTTAAGAGGCAGCCTTGCATATTGTCAGGCCCCACTGAAGCAGTATTTTTAGCTTTAGAGAATGCAGTGACAACTTGTTCTTTGGGTTCTTTGGTGATTATTGGTAGTGGAGTAATGGAGGACATTTCTTGGGAAGAACTGGAGGTGATGGGAAGGTTCAAATCTGAGCTGAATTTGTCAGCTGGCAGATTTTCTATATCTTCCAGCTAAGCATAGGTGATACCATCAACAACTAATTCTGCACAATGTTAGGTGTTGCTCTTAAGAGTGCAGACATAACTGAAAAATGCCTTATGGTCATTCTTAGCTTTGGAGGCTATTTTTACCTCAAAGTCTGCTTTCAGACATTTGACTAGTTCTCTGACTCGCTCGTTTAAACTAATGAGGGAATTTTTGCTTTGTTGTGCACATTCCCTATTACATCTCAACAGGATTTTCTTTCTTTCGTTGTACAATCTATTAATGCCAGAGGTCTGCCAGGGTGGTTTGTTTTTTATGGTTTGACCTGCGTTTATTTTAACCTGCTAACTGATGTTTCTATGCAGTTGTTTATATGGTCATAAAGGGCTTTTGTGTATGCCTTTGCATAGGTTACTGTGTTTTCCAGATTTGGGAGAGCTTGGAAAATAGCTATATCATCACTTAATAGGGAGTAAGCCACATTAAAGAATTTCTTAAATTTTATGAAGTTAGTTTGGAGTACTATTTTACCTTTATTTCAAGGGAGATTGCTTTGTGATCTGATCTTACCAGTGAAGACATCACATTGGGGGGGGGGGGGGTGCAGCACTCACCCATATCTGTGAGTACCTAGGACATCTAGGACACTTGTTCCCCTAGTGGGAGTGCAGGCTAACTGTTCTAGGCATTTGAATTTACAAAGTCAAGAGATCTTTGGGTCTGCATGTTAGTGGTCATGTATGCCTCCCAATTAATGGAGGGGTAGCTAAAAGCACCCATGAGTATGGTATTGGGCTGGATGGTGAGTGATTCTAGTAACTTCAGGTATGCTGTATGGGTTTTCTGGTTCATGGTGGGCAACCTATAGCTAGCAAAACTATAGTAATGGATATTTCCCATGGTTAGTTGGACATGGAGTAGCTCAAGCATGTCATATTGTTTGACCAGCCTTGAGGTGTGCTTATCCTATATGTAGATAGATATACCTCCACCTTTTGCTCTTTTGTGTTCATTTATTTGCCAGTGTGGTGAGTGATATGTATGAGTTGCTGGCAACCTGTTTGTTACTTTTAGTGTCTGCATTTGAGGGTCTAGCCTCCAGTGCCAATGTGCAACTATAGTTCTCACATTCTGTATTTGTCTGTTCAAGAATTAAGTGATTGTCAGTGTACATAAGACAATTATTACATTGCCTCAGGATTCCCATGTACACCAAACTGAATGTTGAGATAGCAGGAAATTACCCATCCATGGTTGCATGTCCTAATGTGTACTTAAAAGGGATAGGAGTGGAGGGTGTTTGTAGCTGGATGAGGGAAAGGTGCTTACTTGGTATAGTCTGCAGCTAACCCAAGCAGTGATGCTGCCCAGTGCCAAACCAAATTCTTACTGAGCAGCAATAGTCCTAGGTGCTATAAAAAGGTAAATACCACAGAAACCTTGCAAAGTATAATGAAAATAAGCAGTGTTTCAAGATGTTTGCACCTACACAGGGGACTTGCACAGTGAGCATCTCTGTACAAAAGTGCTGAATTTATACCAGCAATGGAAATACAGAAAATTGACTGCTGAGCCCTCTGACCAATAAAGCTACTACACTTAGAGACGTTTTGTACCCTTCCCAACCCAGATAGCCCAGATAAACACCTACTGCCACTAGATGAATAATCCCAGTCTGTCTAATATAAACATAAAAGTTTGTCTGGTGAAAAATGCTACAAACTTAAAGATACAGATATCGATACAGATACAGCATTGTACTGTCAACAGATTATAAAAGTATAATTATTCAACAAAAGTTCTTTGCTTTGTAGAAATGAGCCATGAGCCACTGAATTAGACAGAATTTATAAAGGCACTAAAAACAAAATTAGCTGACTAATAAGCCCTTCAGCCAATTAAACAAATACATACAGGAATCATTGTTGTGCTTCCCCAATCTATACAGACCAGGCTATTACCCACTACCACTAGATGGAAAATCTACTGTTCTCTGGATGTAAAAACATAGTAAAGAGCTTGCTAGAGTATAAAATGCATTACTTTATCCAATAGCTAGATAGATAATGAATTAAGAGCAAGTAAATCAGTAAAACAGACAATGAGAGGCAGGATATACTTTTTTATTCAAAATAAAGAAAAAGAAAGGCAAATAAATAATTCAAGATTTAAACAGCAGTATAGAAAGGCAGGAGTTTGCAAAGCTCAATTTACAGTAAGGGCAGCCAGGTTAAAATCACCAAGCTTAAGGATCAGAACATAAATAAGAGGGTGGGTGGGAAAATAACCAGCAGGGAGTCACCAACAGGTCTTACAGTTTTTGCAGGCTTTGAGTCTTATCAAAAAAGACAAAGACATAGAAGTTCTTTGTGTATTTAAGTATCACTCAACAAACAAATTAACCAATGGGAATAAAACATGTGAAATGTGCAGCTTAGCTAATTTATGTGTCTATCTGCCACATATAAGAAAACACCAGAATAAGCAGATTTCCTGAAACAGAAAGCAAAATGGTGCATGTAAAACAAAAAGCAGCTATATCACTTTAAGCAAATCACAGACAAAAAATAAAGATTTATTTTGCTTACCCAGCAGGAATTTACCTACAATGCTTGTAGTTATTGCAGGCCTTGAGTTGTTTCAGAAAAGGCAAAGACATAGAAATTCTCTGTGTATTTAAGTATCACTCAAGAAACAAATTAACCAAGGGAAAAAAAAAACATGTGGAATGTGCAGCCTAGGTAATTTAAGTGTCTATCTGCTACATAGAAAAAAATCCCAGGTCAAACAAAAACAAAACAAAAGACAAAATGGAGCAGATCAAACAGAAAGTACATCTATCAGTTTAAGCAACTCACAGAGGAAAAAAAAAAAATATATATATATATATATATATATATGTAGATCAAGGATGTTTGATCAAAAAATTAAACATCTGAATCCATAACCACAGAACACACTTTAACGAAAGTGCTTTCATCGAAAAAGCGCTTTCGTTAAAGCGTGTTAATAAAAAAAAACAATACATTTACATTTCTGTAGGGGGGATTTGCCCCCTGCACCCCCCCATGTGGGGTGCTGTGCCCCTCACACCCCCCCACTTTAATATTCTACCTTCGAGACTGCAATGCAGTAGGGAAAATGGAATTTTCCCTTATCCGCACCGTAGTACAACCATGGCAACAGGCATACTTCTGTGAAAGTGCTTCTTCGGTGAAAAGCACTTTCGCATAAGTATGCTCACCCTAAATGGATTCGGATGTTTGATCTTTTGATCAAATGTCCTAAATCCATATATATATATATATATATATATATATATATATATATATATATATATATTTCTATAAAATAAAACTTCAACGTAATAACTAGAAGAAAACAAATAAAATAAAAATAAAAATTCAAATAAAAGTCCGAGAGCCAATAATTAGCGCTTTCATCCAGGTTTAATGTACTGGACTTCTTCAGAATGTTTAAAAATACAAATAATGTGTTAATAAATAAACATCAACTGTAAAGAGAAGATGACATTAAAATTCCAAGACCAATAGAAAGCCAAGCATTCAGAAATATGTAAATTCTATAATACAGTAAGACATGAATATTCAATAAATGTGCAGAAGTTCATGAATAAGTAAAGGGAAAACAGAACTACAGAAAATATAATAATTATTGGTTCCATTTTAAAGCACATCTAATATTTATATGTTCATTCAAACCAGGTGGGGCTTCAGCATTTAACAGAAGCTGCCAGCACAACTCCTTAACTTCCAGTAAGGTGTTTTTGTCTCCAAAAAATAAAGGTACATGGTCTAAAACAAAGAAATTAAATCCTGTAAACAAGGTGCAAGTGTTACTATGTTTAGCTAAAGCATTGTTGGGGTCACAATTTCTGATAGCTGCCAGGTGTTCTTTAATTCTGGTGGAAAGTTTATGTATGGTTTTACCAATGTAGAATGAGAAGGAAGTGGTACAAATAGCAGCATAGACCACAAAATTGGAATTACAGTCAAAATGACCATTACATTAGACCATATAATTATTGTGTTTAAAAGTGTAACTGTTTC
Organism: Protopterus annectens; assembly: GCF_019279795.1. Taxonomy (NCBI): domain Eukaryota; kingdom Metazoa; phylum Chordata; order Ceratodontiformes; family Protopteridae; genus Protopterus; species Protopterus annectens. The sequence continues at coordinate 66,084,595 of NC_056726.1, read as the reverse complement.
CAGTAAGAATCCATTTACAAACAATACATTTGTTACAAGTAAACATGCCTTGTACATGTTGTATGATATTTGGAGACAATAAAAAAGGCTGGTCTCTATTTTCAAACATTAATTGTACAGATTTATTTTTCTTGTAAGCAAAAGTAGGGCTGGAACCCAATTTCATATTGATTTCCTGACTAGAGGTCAAAATGCTCCAATTATTATAAAATACTTTTTTGATTGCATTAGAGTCTCTACAGATGGGAATGGGGAAAGAGGAACATCTATCAGTTCCAGTGTTGGTGGGAATCAAAAAATTTAATAAGGGAGAGAGATTAGTGGGAGTAGGTGGAACATTATTAACATGTGGAAGAGTGTTCTTATGTTTAGGAGTGAAACTATTAAGGATGATGGGAGGGAACTTAGTGTGTCTTAAAGAGTTTACCTCTGTAAAAATAGACTGTAATAAATCATTAGGATACCCTCTATCTAAAAGGAACATCTACAGTGACTGAATTTTCATTCATTTTAAGTTCATCACCAGGTACAAGTGGTATTTTACATACAGGTGCAATCAAACACTTTGTGAATACAACCTTTAGAACACAAAATATTACAACAATTAAAAGAATAATACCAATTACTGTAATGATACCTTGTAATATATTAGTTCCCAGGTTACCAAATACACTGCCCAGCCACCAAAAAGTGTCCATTGTTTAGAAGTGCTGTCCAAATATTTGGCCCGCTGCTTCATGAAATTGGACAACTTTTCTTGTTCATCATGATAGTCACCAACATAAGAATAACAATGACTTCCTATGAGGGCACATGATCCCTCTTTTACAGCAAGTATTATATCAAATGCCAATCGATTTTGTAACACCACAGTTCTCATTTCAGTCATTTTTTTGATTTGTCATTCTGATGTGATGTGAAATATGGTAAGCTACCTACTGAAGAATTTAAGGAAGCATGGTGATTTCAATCATTGCCCTTTGCACCCAACATCCAGGAGTAAAACTAGAAATACTTATTCAGCCCAGTGGATTGCCTGCTTATTTCTCAGTCTACCTGCTTGAGGTTCTCAAAATGCTGAATAGCAGGAGTAATATAGCCGACAAAGCAACAATCTGAACAGTTTGTGGGTAACCAGGGGTAGGTACGGTCACCACAAATGTAGTAATCATCCTTTATTATACCCATGCTATGCCCCCAGCCATACCTTTTAAAATGTAAAGAGTTCAACACACTTTCATGTCTTGTGTCATTAAATTTCCTAATTCCCACTGGCACAGTTCCATTTTTGACAAACCAACTAAAAGCCAAAAAAACCCACAAAAACTAGTAATACAAGTACTAGGAAGAAGCAGAAGGTAAATCAAGAGTCAGACACTAAATTTTAAATTATGTAAACCCTTTTGTATGTATTTATTAAAACAAACTTCTTCAGACAACAAGAGCAAAGTAAAGAACAGAGTTTATATGACCCTCAATTGAATCATGTGACCCAAAAGGAAATTACATAACTGAAACAAATATTTAGAAACATCACCATCTTGTGGTTCAAAGACTGAACTACAACTAAATAAACAGTTAATCCATTCATAAAAGTACCTGGCTACCATATAGTATGATAGAACAGAAAACACATTGAATCGAAATATAACCATAAAAAACATCATATATAAACACTTAAAACCAAAAATATTACCTATTCAGTGCCTTCAATTTTAATAAGCACTGTACCGAGCATGTATCTTTCAACGCAGTAAAGCTATAAGCATTTAATCGAACTTGCCACTTAAGTTCACCATGTCCCAATTTAGGAGTCCGAGGACTCCCTCTTTAATCAGACAAAACTTGCTCAATTATTTTGAATTGAAAATGATGTTCTGGGATGGTCATAATATGTCTGGCTAGGGCATTATGAATATGCAGTTTATTAATACTATAAATATGCTCATCTAGTCATTCTCTAAATCTGCATTCTGTTTTACCTATATAAAAACCTTTGCAAAACAAGCACTTAGCCAGATAAACAACGCCTTTGAGTCACAGTTAAACCTACCCTTAATCTCATAATTGGTATTATGCACTGTAAAACTATTGGCAGTATCATCATATTTACAATTAGGGCAAGCTTCGCACTTATACATTTCAGGGCATCTAGTTAAAGGACATTTCTTAGAATCAAATGAATTTTTAGAATCAAATACATTTTTAAAATTGGTACCTTTCTTAAAAACATCCCTAGGATGGTCACCCAGTTTCTGTTACAATAGTTTCTAATTTTTATGTAAAATTTCCTTAAGGTAAATAGCATCAATACTAAAAGGGATAATAAAACTCCTGTTTTTATAAATGTATTTATAAATGCTGTTTACAGCCCTCAAACCATGTACAAACCTATAAGTATTCATTTATTTTTTTTTCCACAGGAAAACTAGGAGTATTGCAAAGGCTTTTAGCTGCACTGGCTTTTAGCTGGCACTATTATTTCTTGTTGTACCAAAGACTGACTTTTTTTTTTTTTTTTTTGCTGTGCTTCTGATTTCAGTGAATATTGTGGAAATTTAGAGAGGGGTTTTAATGGATTTGATTTTATTTTTACCGGTTTTGCAGATTTTAATATTCCTACTTCATTAGCATGTTTAACCCACACATTAGCAGGTACCTGCTGCAGCAGTTTTCATTTGTCTCTATGCCTTCAAAAGGCTGTTAACTTCTGCTAAGACTGCTAATATTTTCCCCTCTGATTATGTTGGAACATCCAAATACACCCCTTCTGGTGTACAGTAAATAGCACAACCCATAACAGATCTCTCTCTCTCTTTCTCTAGCAAATTTACCAGTGCAGTAAGCACTTAAAAGAAAAGAATGCTTTTTTGTCAACCATTCCTAAAGAAATGGGTATAGATTTTGAAACAGGATACGTAACAGTAGGATTTACTTTGTTTTGATAGTGGTATTTGACTATCTGAAGTATCTTTTAATACAGACCTGGTGTTCTGTGTCCACCAGGAAAGACATTTTCTTTTCATTTATTTCTACTTTAACATAAGATCCCTTTTGATCTATGGGTAGCAAAGGGTCAAGATTTATTTTTGTTTTATTACCCTGACATAGACAGTTCGGTGATATGCAGCACTTAATACGGACTCCAACTCTTTTTCCTGCCAGTCTATGAGCACTTTCTTTATTTGATTTTGTACAGGTGCTTGCAAACTCTGCACAGAAGCAGTAGCAATAGCTGTTTTAACTTATTCTTTTGGTTCTGGTATTTCATAATGTCTAGAAAACACTGCTTTAAGATGACTCAAATAGCCTGCAGAGGCTTTCCCTTTATTTTGCTTACATACCTGTATCTTTGACCAGTCAGTCCTAACTTGACTCAATTCTGTCCTTTTATCTATTAGTGCATTTCCTATGAGAGTAAAATATGTTATTTTAGCCTTTTCAAGTAACTGTGTTCTTATTTCATTTGAATTTACTACCCGAAGCAGCTAGTTTAAATCTGTCAAAGTACGGGTGGAACATTTTATTATAGTTTTTTAATTCCTCCTTAAACCTTAATGGATTTTTTTAGTTAGAAAACATTTAGACATAGTATGCAAATCAGCATTAGCCCCCAAAGTTTTTTTTTTGAAAGAGGTGCCAAAAGATCCTCACCAGAAGCAACAGCCTCTTGCCCTACCCTATCATGTGGAACACTTTTGATGAGCAACAGGAGTGTCAAATACTTGTGATCCTGTTGAAAAGGTTGTTGTGAGAATGATGCAAAGAAGATGAAGTAAAAAAAAACATTTTGACTTCAGATGCCTGTTCTGAAGATAAGGGTTGAACAGGAGAACTAGGCTGAGATGTAACAGTACCACTCTGACCTTGGGTTCAAAGTGCAGAGGTCTGAGAACAGCAGAATCCTGTACAGGAGCCATGCGTACAAGTACATGTGGGGCTGGAGGTGCTGTAGCTACTGGAGGATTATCATCCTCTTTAGAAGTCTTTGCTTTTTTTGCCATCCTTAGTTTCTTCCAAACCTGCAAAACAGGATAAAGGGATCCATTTCTACTGGTCTATACTATCTTCTTAACCTTTTATCTGTTGCAACAGTTTTTATTACCATTCTGTAACCCCCTTAATGTTGTCTCCTTTTCCCTTTTAAGAACTTCAGTGTACCAAGAATAAAATATTGCCATTTGTTCCCCACTTACTTTGTTTTTCTTTTCTTCCAAAATACCTTTCAAGTTCATTAATTTATCCCTATCATAACTTCCATTTAAGGGAAATACCCCACCAGAGCAATTCTTAGTAAGCTGAAACCACTCATGCAAATACTGACAACTTTCTTTATCATAATTATGATACATAAAATATGCAGGTGTTCCTTTTCAGGGATTTGATCCTGCTTTCTTATCTTTGTTCCCTTTTTTTTTTAAGACTTACCTTATAGATCCTGGATCCTGGCAATTTAGAGGAAAGAAAATAGCTATATCAATCCACACACCATTCAGGGAAGGAAAGAGTATGGATTTTGTCATCACACAGTCACACCTACATCCCAACATGCTATGGGCTCATAAACCTGATGTACCAACACACACACACACACACACACACACACACACACACACACACACACACACACACACACACACACACACACACACACACACACACACATCTATGTCCCAACATGCTATAGCTTATGAATTTGATATAACAATACACACCTATGTCCCAACTTGCCGTAGTCTCATGAAGTTGATTTAACAACACGCACATCCCTATGTCCCAATATGCTGTAGGCTCATGAATTTGAATTAACTGTGCACACACACCTATGTCCTAACATGCTGTAGGCTCTTGAATTTGAATTAACTCTGCATGCACACCTACATCCCAACATGCTTAAGGCTCATGAATTTGAATTAACTCTGCACACACACTTACATCCCAACATGTATAGGCATATGAATTTGAATTAACTCTACTTTTAACTTCTTTCTGTCTCTCTTCAGTCATATATCACACAACAGCAAAGACATCAGTCATACATTAAAGCAGCACAAAGCAACAGTCATGCCTCTTACCTTTTTGTCCTGAGGATACCGCCCTCAGCACAAGATGCCTCCTTGTGTTAAATTCCCTTGTTGTTACATGCACATAGACATTGATAAACTTGTCCTTAGTTCCTGTGGGATCCTCCCACTATAATTTTGAGGGTGCCACCCTTGACACAAGGCACCTCCTTGTGTTAAATTCCTTTTTTGTTATATGCATATACACATTAATAAACCTGTCCTTAGTTCCTGAGGGATCTGTCCACTATAATCTTAAGAGTACTCTCCTCGACACAAGGCGCATCCTTGTGTTAATTTTCCCTTTGTTTTTATATGCATATACACATCAATAAACATTTTTCTTATTTCTTGTGGGAACTGCCTACTATTCCTTTACATACCTCTAGTAAGGAGATTTCTGTCATTCCACAAGGCAGCAGACACCACCCACCTAGCAAGCAACTCAGTCATTCAGCAAACAGTAACATCATATACGTAAAAAGCAAGGTCAGTCATTCAACAGAACAGTACACATTATATACTTAAAAGCAAAGTCAATCATGCAACAGAACAGTACACAGCATATACTTAATAAGCAAATTCAGTCTTTTAACAAAACAATAAACACATTTCCCATTATTACATTTAACTGCAGTTTTCCAAAAGAGGAGAAAGAAAGAAAGGGAAAAAAACATTTTCCACAAATCTATTTTCCCAGTTCTAGCCTGGTATGTTTGCATACCCTGAATAGTTAAGTATCTGAATATCTGACTATTCCATACAAAACTGTGAGGAATTCACAGAAGAACTTTCTGTGCTGGGCTCTTATAATTCATTCAAAACTGCTCTGCAGCAATACCAAAGTTCAAATTACAAGCATGGCACCAAAATGTTAGAGTACAGCTAAAATATACATAAATAAAATGAATTACCTTTTAGTCTTGAGTCAAGAATAACTCTTTAGGATGTGCAGACATTCCTCTTTTATTTAAATTTACTAGGTGTCAGCACTGGGAGACTGCCTTCACAAAGTTTCCAATCAGTCTTACCAAGCAACAAAATCATACAGTTTTTATATCCTTTCTTATTAGTAACATACATACAGAATTCTAATGTTTCACGTTAGTTAAAAATATGGTATGTGCAGACCCTCATGCTTCTCACTTAGTGCTGCAAGTGAACACTTAACTGCCATGTTTCTAGTAACAATAATGTTTTAGAAAAACACAAGCCACCTGGCCTGGCAACCAGTCTTGTTTTTAACCTTGTATATTTCAGTACCAGTACATGCTAACTCGCTAACATTCCTTGTAACTACCTATCCCAGCCTGGGAAAGTCAGAGCTCACATAAACCAAAATCTCTTTCACATTGTGTTCCTTCCTCCCTTCCTGGACATTCCAGAGCCAAACTCTATAGATCATAGTAACATTCCTTAATCTCTTCAGCAGTTTCTTTACTTTCAGTCATCTGTCATCTATTTATACTTGATATTAGAATGCAGTTGTGAAACACTTAAAACTACAATAAGTATCTGTGGTTTTCATAACTATGCATCTATACTATATATTATTTTTAACATAAACAATTATTAAGCAATTCATTTGTAAAGAAACTGTAAGTTAATATCCATTTTTTGAAGACACATCATGAGAAATACATTTTTCTCTAACAATAGCCTTGCTTTCATCTTTATTAATAAGACACGTGTTGCTTTGGAAGAGTTTCTTGTAATTCCACCATAGTTGTTATCTGTAACACCATGCAGTGCTCCTGAATTTAGTATCTGTGCAGTATGGATTATGTACCTTAAATGTTAATTGCCTAACAACAGTGATAAACATGTCATGGAATACCCAGAAATTCTAGACAGTTTTGTTGGCAATATAGAAATCATAGAGACTAGATCATATCACATGTCTTGATGTTATATCTTAAGTCTCCTGGTATGACACAGTGTTGCATATTCTGAAGAAAATATGCAAAATAACTGAATAAAACATCTGTTCAACTGAAGGATTGTATTTGCTTTCAAGAGTTTGTGATATAGAACTGTAGAAGTATAATTCACAGTAGAAATATGGCACACATGCTCACCTTATTGAATTCTGGTACTAGAAGGAAACTTAGATGAGAAATGGAAGCTGTGGGTTTCAGCATCTGATTTATTCCTCATTTGAACTATATTAATGGAACACCTTAAAAGCAGTTAATGTACTGAATCCCTGCATGTTGCTGAGGAATTAGCCATAAAAGTACTTGATGAGGCAAAAAGCAAAATAGCAGTACTTACACATTTTTAGAAATCATTGCCAGTCCACAAAGAACTTGCCATTGACTTGCCATTCATTCCCTACACAATGTCCTACAGATACTACAGATCCATAAGCTTCTGAGCTGAAGAATGAAGGGATGAAGCCAAAGACTTTGGATTTGATGAGCTAAAACCAGTGTTACCATGCAAAACCTTGACTTCTCACTGAATGAAAACAGCTAGGTGATCAAATGCATTAGTTTTTGACAATTATTTGTCAGTTTGTCTTACAATTCCATCATGTGTAACTGGCGACTATTTACTTCTGCATATTGCATATTTTATAGACAGGAGAGGGATGTTGGTTGTTAGAAATGTGTATCTCCATGCTCATATGTTAAAAACTGCACCAAGGAATTTAAGTTCCATTTAACTTCTTCTTGTTTTAAAGAAAATGAGAACTTGCATTGTGACGAATGTGAACAATGCAAGATTTAATTGACAAAGACATGAAAATAAGATGCATGGAAACACTACAAAGGTAAACTACAGGAAAAAAACAAAACTGAATGACTGCAAAAACAGATCATGATAGCAAATACTCCCACGGAAATAATTCTAAAAAAAACTAAAAAGAAAATGTTTACTAGAACAAGATCCTAAAGAAAATTTGCAGCAAGAGATGACAAGGAAAAATGGAAGTTGAAAAGAATTTTCTGTTCATGTTACAGTGGCAAAAGAAACACACAGGAAGCATTAAATCACAGGGTTACTTAAGGGTAAGTCTTAGGTTTGGTCCCTTTAGTCCCAAGGGACAAAAGGCTAAAGTTGTCAACTGAAATGAAGACCCTGGATGATAAGGTGATTATTACATAATGTTATGTAACAGGAGATGGATAACATCACAAAGCAGAAAATTATCCATACCCGAACCACTAAGATTCATGAAATAAAAAGTCAAGTCACCTCAGTACAAGTTACATTTTGTTGCCAAGAAAATTACTTCCACTGTGCTTTTTAGTGTCAGTATGGTATGTTTTCAGCTTGTATAATGCCACCTTAGAAAGTGAGTTACTTTCAGGATATATTCTATTTTATAAATCTGTCTCTGAGCTTTAGATAATCTATAATTTAAACTTTTGCAAAGAAAATGTATGTCTAATGAGAGCTATATGGCTAATTAGCTTAAGCATATTAACCTCAAAACTATAGAGGAGGCAAAGAATGCTCTTTCAGAAATGCATCTAGACTTATAAAGTCCTAGAATGTTTCTTAATGCAGTACCATAGTAACATGGAAAAGATGCGGAATGACTATGTGACTGTGTTTGCAAAATATATACAAGCAAGTGGAAGAAAGGTAGTAAGAAAGATATAAATATAGAGGGACTGATACATTGATAGAGTGAGACTGAGCTAGACGATAGAAATTTTAACATTTATGCATTAAAATAAGGGTTTAGTTTCTACTATTTTGAGTCGGGAAGACAAACAGAAAACGATTATTTTATTTATTTGACATTTGTTTACCTGGATAGTCCCACTGGGTCACAGAACCCATTTTCAGAGGAGACCTGTGGAGAAAAGTTCCACGTACCGACATATAAGTAACTACATCAACAAAGTTAAATGTACAGTGTGCAGTTAATTTAAATGTACAACATACAACACAGTCAGAAATATCTTTACACACTAGCTTAAAAACATGCACACATGGTTAACATGATTGTTACAGTACAATAGTTTTGTGGAGGATATGAGCAGTAGTCATGAATATATAAATTGGAACATGTGAACATGGCACTCAGATTGAGTATAGTGAGATTTGTAGGAGTTGGAGATTTGGAGATTAGTTTTAGTGTTAACAGCAATGTTTGGATTAGATGGGTCTACACTTATCTTGTAAGTAAAGTCTATATTCATTGTGAGTATAGTGAGGGCCCCTCTAACTCATATCAAAAAGACGCCCAATTGCTTTGTAAGGGAAAGTCGTAACCTATGAGTTTTAAAGTGCAGATATAGTGGGAGTTGAGAGAGACTGGGTAACAGAGAGAGAGAGAGAGAGAGGGGGTAAGGGATAGGACCTTGTATCAAAATGGTGGTTTAAGGAGACAGAAAGAGAAGAAAGGAAGGAATAAAATGGGGGGGGGGGGGGCACAGGTTTTGTTGCTAAGGTGAAAGTGCAGGCATAGTGGGAGTTGAGAGAGAATGGCTGAGAGAAGGTAAGTGATTGGGCTTTGTTGGTAGAATGGGAGTTTAGGGAGTCAAAAAGAGAATAAGAGAAGGGTGGCAGGTGTTGTAGCTAAGGTAGGGAGGAGATTAGCCTGGAGTAGTATATCTGCAGAGCCATGTGTTATTCAGGTGGTCTTTTAAAGAGGCTTTGAAAACTGCCAGACTGGGGATTGATCTGGTGGCTAGGGGGAGAAAATTCCATAATTTTGAGATGGAGTAGGAGTCTAGGCAATGACATGGTTGTTTTGAGGGTTTGGAGAGTGCTAGTAGCTTTTTATCTTGTGATATTAGTGATCTGTTAGGAATGTAGAGTTTAACTAGCTCATCTAGAGTGGCACAGGCAGTGGGTTTATAGATTAGATTGTGTGCAACAGATAACTAGATATATGTCAGTTGGTTGCAGAGTTCCAGCCAAACGTGTTCATGCAGTGGTTTACAGTGGTGTGTGTGCAATTTGTTGTTTGTGGTGAACTTTTAGATCTTGTTATAGCATTGTTCTAATTTGGAGTTTTGAATATTAGTTAGTATAGGAGCACTGTAGAACAGGGAGGGGTGCAGGAAAATCTTTGCCAGGGTAGTCTTGGTTGTGGTGGTTAGGAAATGCCTATTTCTTTATAGGAATCCTAAGTTTTGGAGAGTTATCTTTATGTTTTGTTGGGTATGGTGGTCAAAGCTAAGATTATTATTGATAATGACACCTAGTTGTTTTGTTGCCAGTACTCTTTTAATGATTGTGTTGTCAGCTGAGTAAATGTTAAATTGGTCAGAACCAAGGGTGGTGTTTTTGGGATGGGAAAATATAACCTTGTTTTTTTGGGGAATTAAGAAAGAGGTGAGCATTTGTGAGCCAGGATTCAATGGCTGTGAAGAACTTTTGAGTGCTAGAGAGAAGTTCAGGGAGGGTGGGTAAAATACAGATAATGGTGGAATCAGCATATTGAATGAGAGTTCCAGAGAACAGGGAAGTGTATAAGTTATTTATAAATATATTAAATATAGTGTAAGTCATTTGTGAATATATTAAATAGTAGGGAACCTAGGATGGGGCCTTCGGGAACTGCTGTAGGGTTATGAAGAAAAAAGGGAAGTTGGTTTGAACATTTTACAGCTTGCTTCCAATCTTGCAGGTAGCTTTGAAACCACTGAATTGTGTTATGGGAGCAGCCTAGTTTGGATAGTCTGTCTAGGAGTAAGTGGTGGAAGACTATGTCAAATGCTTTAGAGAAGTCATACAGAGGAAACAAAGTTCCCTTTCTCTCTGGCTCTGTTCATTGTATCTGTAAAGAATATTAAAGCTGTGAATGTACTATGTTCTGTTTGGAAGCCATGTTGAGTGTGGGTAAGTAGGTGATTCTGCAGTAGATAAGTCATTAATTGCTGGTGGATACATATTTCAAGGATTTTGGATATAGGAAATATGATGGAAATGGGGCAAAAGATGAATGTTTTGGTAGAATTATCTCCTTTGTGGATTGGGGTGACATGAGATAGTTTCCACAAGTAGGAACTAGAGATCTAGATAGGGATCTGTTTATTGAGATGCTGATAGGATAGGCAACTGAGTCGGTGGTGAGTTTAAGGTATTGTGGAGAGAGATCAACTACAGATGTGGAGCATGTTTTTAGTTTAAGTAGTTGTTCATGGTTGCAGTAGGTATAGCCTGAAATAAAAAGGAGGTCTAGTGGTCTTTGCGTTGGTTCTGTGTGTTATTTTGAGCAATGTTTGAGCTAGATGAGAAATTATAGGTGTTTGAGGTTGGGAATGAGTGAGGTGTATCTGTGCTGGGGTTGCTAGCAAGGAGGTTAGTTACTGATTTTATAAAGTGCTTATTGAGTTTTTCAGCTGTAAGGGAAGGTGGTGTGTTAGGTGATGGGGAGTGCAATTTGTTTGTTGCTGGGTTTAGAGGGGTTGACATCGAGAGCCAGATTTGGGTGGGGTGCATTTGTGTTGCAGTTGAAGTATGAGTAATAGGATTTTTTGTTTTTGTTTACTAGTTAAGTCACATTGTTGCAGAGCATTTTGAAGTGGATGAGATTTTGCTCTGTTTTATTATGTTTTCATATTTTCTGGGCTTGGTCTCTTTGTTTCATTAGGTTAATGCAGTCTTCAGTAATACATGGGGTTGTCTTTTTTTTATTGAGGGGCTATGTCATCAAGAATTTTTAGAAAAGGCTATTAAAGTAAAGGAAGGGGTATCCAGTTTATTTTATGGAGTAGATCATTACATTTTTGTTGACTGAAATTAACTGAATTTCTAACAGATTTCAAAGTATGAGTTTTTGGTTGGTTGGTGCTGGCTCTAATAGTAAGTGAAACAGGGAGTGTGTCTGAGGAGGAGAGGTTGATTGGGTAAGATACTAGAATCCAGTCTAGCAAAAATTTGTGAATTAAATCTTTGTTGTATCTAGTTGGGCAGTTTATAAGTTATGAGAAACCATACAAGTTCATAGTATTATAGGGAGTGTCAGCTGCAATGGAATGCTTGTCGATGTTCACATCACCAAGGATTACTGTCTCATGACTAATTTTTTGGGATGTCCAGGAAAGTATATCTTCCAGGACTGGCATATTGTTTCCTGATGGAATGTATAATACTATGATACACAGTATTTTAGTTTTATTGAGGTCCAGGAAGGATATTAGTATCTTAGCACTGCAAAAGGTGGGTATGCATGAGTAGGCTGTAATGTTGAGTAATGAGGGGGTTTAGAAGGGCTACCCCTCCCCCTTTCTTTTTTGGTCTGTCTATTCTAGTAATGGCAAAACTGGGAGGTATTTCAGTATCTTTTATGCTGGGGTTTAACTATGTTTGATTTATCCAGGCATGCAGTGGAGATTTATTACATACACTTTTTAGTTTTAGTGTAATGAAGTCTAGGGTTTTAGGGTTAACAGTGGGATAAGCATTTGTATCTGGACCTGGGTTTGGACGTATGTCTCCACTTTGAAGGAGAATGGTGATTAGAAATGTGTAAAGTGGGTTATAATTTGTTTTTGGATTTAGAGAGCAGAGAATAAAATGGGGTTTATTGGGGAGAGTGGTGGCTAGACTGGGGCTGATGATATTTGGGAGGATATAGTGGAACAGCTGAGGAGAGATGTTTGAGAAATTGCTTTGATTGAGAGGGTAACAGGTTGTGGAAGTACTTGTTTTATAACTGTTACGGGGATTTGAGAAGGTAGCTTTATGAAGAAGTTAAGTGTAACTATAGAGAGGTTAGGCAGAATAATAGTAACATCATGGAAGAAGAAGAAGATAATGTGTGCAGTGATTTTAAATACTTATCCAAGATGGGCTGAGACATTAAGTTTTCTTATAGGCTAAGGAGTAGTATGTGATGTTTTAGCCTAGCAGGTGGTCAGTTTAATTAGTTGCTTGTTAATTATAGGTGGGGGATGTTAGTTAAGTGTGGTGGTGTATGACTGGTTGATTGGTTTGTGGGTGAAACTTGCATAGGTATAAAGATAGTGGTAGTGGGGGTGGAATTGGGGGTAGGGTAGGTGAATGGAGCAGGTAGAACCCAGTCAGGTAGTGTGCTACAATAAAATATCAGGTAATTTACATAAAAGGTTGTAAGGGGAATAGCTTCAGGGAATTTTCTGTTAAAATTTCAGAATAAGAGGTACTATGTTTTAGGCTGAGGTAATATGGTTATGCAGGGAGAAAAAAACATTAGGCTACAGAAAAAGAGAAAGGAGTAAGAAAAGGAAAGAAGATCATAATTACTTAACTACAGGGAGGTGGGGAAATGGTTTAAACTGTAGGAAGGATACACAAAGTCCTGAGGATTAACAAATGATAATGAGTCTGCTACCTAGGCAGTATAAGTCAGAGGCTGAAAATGTCAGTAGCAGAAAGGGTAACAAGAGGGGGGGTTATGAAACAGAGTGGTGATGTATGAGGAGCCAGTACAAATACTCTTGGCAGGATACAGTATAATAAATAACTGTAATCTGTAAATACATCTGAAGCTAAAGGATTTTCTTTTATTTTTTTTCTTTCAATAAGTCAGGACTCTGAAGACTAAGGTAGTTCTATGCTACACAACCCAGGAATAACACTTACCAGTCAGACAGGTCAGCAAGTCAGAGAAAGGGCCAGTAGTGGGGCATGTAAAACATCAGAAGTTAGAGGATTGTCTTTGATCTTTTCTTTATGATAAATCAGGACTCTTGAGAACAAGGTATTTCTGTGCCATATGACTCAGGAATACCCTTACCAATCAGATAAACATAAAAAAAAAAAAATTGTTCCACATATACATGGTATGTAGCTTCTACAATGGTTTGTGGATTTGGGATCTGTTTAACTGAACAATTTGCCATGATTGCAGTATCATAGCCATCCCCAAGGCCCTGGAAATGTTTCATATATGTTAGGATTCTTTTTCCCCAAATGACTAATTGGTCAATTAATCCTTTCTAAAGCTCATCACATATGGTCCCTCCAAAATGTTCATTGTTTATGCAGTCATGATGATGACACTGGTTTGTATGAAAAAATGTGTACACAATTAATTAAAGCTTATAGTTACTTTAAAGAACATTGTCCCATTTTACAGGACGATATAATGTTTTTAATGAGGAAATGAAAGTAATGTATTCAAAGAAGATGGGTATGAGTCTTGCAGGTATGCTGATACATGGATATAGAATGGATAAACAAATAGAACATATGTTCACATCCAAGGGAACTATTCAGTGTGCTTCTTATATTTGTACATTTGTACTGAACAATTCTAGTCTTATAATTGATAAAGTGATGTTTATACGGACAGATATACATGTAATTCTCAAGAAGCTATTTGTTTAATTTCTTGTAAATGTGGAACTGCAAAAATAGGGCAAACAAAAAGGGAATTGAAATAAAAATTATACAAGAGCACAAGAATTATGTTAAAAATATAAAATGAATCCTGCTGCGGCACATATTTTGATATCTATAATGGTAATGCTCATTGTTTTTAAATTTTGCATTCTGAAACAAGTGTTGGTTAATTAAAGATCTGTAACATCAGTGGAAACATTTTACTAAATGTAGCAAAATCAGTCCCAAGGGTAGAGTGCCTCAAATAAAGCAGTAAAACCACATCTACAGAAAAACTCTCTGAGGCACACCACAACAATAAGAAGTTGAACGTCGTTCGTTTAAATGTTTATTGTAGAAAAAACATATACATATAAGCAACAGAACGTTCCTAGTGCTCAGTAAGCACTTTCACATTCAAATAGAATGCTTCATCAGATTGTTAGTGCACCAACTGATTCTTACATTTAAATAGCATCTTCAATCAACAATGCACCAGTCACCTATGGGCTCATTTATTTAAAAACAAATAGAATCACTATCTTAAAAAATCACTATCTTAAAAAATTTTTTTTGACATTAATTACTAAATGAAATCAACAGTTTAAACAAACTATTTAATATATATGTTATTTACACATTATAGTAAAATTGTGTTAAATGGTGAAGCAATACATCAAAAAATATATATATATATGTATATACATTCTCATAGAAACTCATGAAACTCACTTTGACATAAATATATGAAAAACTGCTCCAAACATCCTTGTGTACATCAAACAATAAAACAATATACACATAAAACAATACAAAACATGTATATAAAAAAATATGAAGAAGGACCATAAGAAATATAAAAACTCTATAAGGAACACTATGGAAAACAACTATCTAGCATTTTGTGTCATATAGTAAAAATATATATGCATATGTAGAATGCTAGAAAACATCTATAAAAAACATATACATGCTTCTCACAGTGAGGAAACTACTATTTAATAAAATAAAGCAATATCAGGTGGTCATATCTCATATAGGCTAGGTGTAACAAAAAAGTGTCAAGTCTCACTTGATACATATAAAAATTAATAAAAATGGAAATTAATGTTTGTGACCCCTTGCACTAAGGAAGGGTTTCAAAGATACTCTTTCATTTAAACCAGAGGCTCTATCAGCATGTAGCCTCATAATCTACCTTCCTTCTCTTTGTTCAGTGTAATTTTTATAGTCACCCAACCTGACATCTCTATATATCAGTTCTATGATTATAAACTTAAACTTATGTGTCGTGCCTTTCATCATCACGTTTGGCCAAAGCATTGTCATCATATTCTCTATTCATGGCATATATGTGTTCTCTTACACGTTCTCTAAGAGTCCTATTAGTCATGCCAACATAGAAGGATGCGCATGTCATGCATACTGCCAGATAAACCAAATTACGTGTCTTGCAGTCAGCATATATCCCAAATTCATAGTGTTGTCCTGTATCTAGGTATGTAAAAACATTACCATTCAACATATAACTGCATTTTTATAGATGTTTTCTAGCATTCTACATATGCATATATATTTTTAATATATGACGCAAAATGCTAGATAGTTGTTTTCCATAGTGTTCCTTATAGAGTTTTTATATTTCTTATGGTCCTTCTTCATAGTTTTTTTTATATACATGTTTTGTATTGTTTATGTATATATTGTTTTATTGTTTGATGTACACAAGGATGTTTGGAGCAGTTTTTCATATATTTATGTCAAAGTGAGTTTCATGAGTTTCTATGAGAATGCATATATATATAAATATATATATATATATATATATATATATATATATATATATATATATATTTTTTTTTTTTTTTGATTTATTGCTTCACCATTTAACATGATTTTACTATAATATGTAAATAACATATATATGAAATAATTTGTTTTAACTGTTGATTTCATTTAGTAATTAATGTCAAAAGAATTTTTTTAAGATAGTGATTTTTTAAGATAGTGATTCTATTTGTTTTTAAATAAATGAGCCCATAGGTGATTGGTGCATTGTTGATTGAAGGTGCTATTTAAATGTAAGAATCAGTTGGTGCACTAACAGCCTGATGAAGCATTCTATTGGAATGTGAAAGTGCTTACTGAGCACTAGGAACATTTTGTTACTTATATGTATGTGTTTTTTTCTACAATAAACATTTAAATGAATGACAGTCAGCTTCTTATTGTCGTGGTGTGCCTCAGAGAGTTTTTCTATAGAAGTGGAAACATTTTACTGAAGAAAATGGTCTGAATGGAAAGAGGAGTCTGAATGGAGAGACGGGGTCCGAATGGAGAGACGGGGTCCGAATGGAGAGAGGGGTCTGAATGGAGAGATGGGGTCTGAATGGACAGAAGGGGTCCAAATGGAGAGATGAAAAGTCAACAAGCAAAGGAGAGGAGTATCAAAACACAAGTCTGAGCACTTTACCAGTATTTTCTTTTATTAGCAATGCAATCTGGTACCTCGGCCTTTCGCCTTCAAGGGATCACAAAAAGTGTATGCTTTAAGCACATTTATATACACTTTACAAAGCAATTAACACAAACAACTTAATCAATTCATTCAATTATTCAATAAACATTTTATCCCTATTTTACATATTAAATTTAAGCATTTTTATCCATCCACATATTAATATCTGTTTTGTTTCAATTATCTATACATTTCTTTTAACAATTATAAATACGCACTATTTTATTTTATATACTAAAATATAATTAATGCATTAATTTAAATACAAAAATTAATTTCATAAACTTATATCAAATTTCATTAGACTAAATAGCCAATTCCAAATTAAGTCCAAAGGGCTTTAAAGTTTTAAATTTCAAAATCATTTTTGTCTCTAATTCCAATAATTTTTGAGAGTAATCATTCCCTCCCATAGAAAAAGGTTTACCCAAAACACAGAACTTTATACTACTAGGAAGGCCTCCATGTTTTCCAAGGAAGTGCTGTGCCACAGGACTTACTTCACTACAATTTCTAATATCTCTTAAGTGTTCTAAAACACAAATTCTAACCATTCTTTTTGTTTGCCCAATATAACAAACATCTTTACAAGAACAACATAAAGCATAAACTACACCCACCGACCTGCAGTTGAAGTAAAATTTGGGATTAACATAGATACCATTGATACTCTCCACATTCAATACCCTATTACACAAGCTACAGTATCCATATTGGAATGTACCCGGGGTAAAATTCTTCATTTCATTCCCTTTCATAAAATTATAATTTAATAGCTCTTTTATATTCTTTCCTCTTTTATAGGAAAAAGTAATATATTCTGGGAACAAATGGCCAATTTTATCATCCTCTTTAATTAAATACCAATATTTCATCATTATTCTCCTTAATGTTTCTGAGAATGGGCTAAATTTGGTCACAAAAAATAAATTTTCCCCAACAATATCTTCTTTCTCAACATATTTTGAAGCTCCCACTTTTTCCAAAGTACATCTTGATTTACCAAGTTTCCATGGACCCTCATCACTTTGTCCAAGTTGTCTCCTTTTATATTTAAGTAAGAGATTTTTATTGTACCCCCTCTCACTCAATCTAATTTCAACATCATTCAATTCATTTATTTTCTCCCTCTCATCACTAGTATGATCATATATTCTTTTAAATTCACCTAGAGGTAATGAACGTAACAAGTGTTCGGGGTGTTAATTGTTAAAAGAAATGTATAGATAATTGAAACAAAATAGATATTAATATGTGGATGGATGAAAATGCTTAAATTTAATATGTAAAATAGGGATAAAATGTTTAATGAATAATTGAATGAATTGAATAAGTTGTTTGTGCTAATTGCTTTGTAAAGTGTATATAAATGTGCTTAAAGCATACACTTTTTGTGATTCCTTGAAGGCAAAAGGCCGAGGTACCAGATCGCATTGCTAATAAAAGAAAATACTGGTAAAGTGCTCGGACTTGTGTTTTGATACTCATTTTTTTCTGTGGAGGTGTGGTGGTGTTTGGAAAGGAAAGGAGTACTCCTGAAATTGAATTCACCCTCACGTCTTGGTGAGTACATTTGTGAGGTGGACCCTGTTTTCATAAAATCTCACCAAGGCAACACTGATATATAGACTGTATTTATATAGTATATATCATGAACAAAAACAGGTGAAAAATGAAAAGAGATAGCTGGGTGCACAAGACCTAGGATAAAAAAGTGCCCAATCTTGGTAGGTGACTGGTGCCAGGAATGGAAAAAATGACAGTGTAGAATCCTCAAAATATGGAAACATTCCTACAATGGGGCCAGGCCAGGCTCAGGGGGAGTATGCCCCCCCCTGTTGTAGAAGGAAGTAGCAGTCCACAAAAGTCACAAAAACTGATAGGCCAAAAAAGAGCAATAAAGACAATAGAGTGGACTATTTAGGATAAGAAAAAAGTATGTATTGTTACTATTATGCAAAAAGCCCAGAATTTCCAGACCCAAGATATACAAAATAAATAAGAGAGAAATTAGAGGAAAGAATAATACTTCCACAAGAAAAACTGTCAGAAGCTTCAAATGAAAATTCATGTTGATTAATACAACAAATTATTGAAAAACATTATACAGATCAAGAAACTTTGATCTGTTTGGAAAAAGAAGCATCTGAGGAAGTGTGAAAATATAAACAAAGCCTTGAGATATTTGAACAACATAGAAATGAAATATGGACATAGGGAAAAGAGAGATTTGATATGGTGCAATATTTATGCAAAGGAGAAAGCCAAATTAATCAATATAAAGAAGGTAGCCCCAAAGATACTCAAAGAGAAATACAGGCAAAGGCATCTGGATATGAAAAACTTTACAATAAAAAAATAATATCACAGAGATGGAATGTAGAAAAGAAGATAAGTAAAGTGGAAGTTAACAAAATAGAAGTTGAAATTATGGAGTTCCTGCAAAGTGAAGGATTCAGTGTAGAAGGTCTAATACAGGTTATATCACAACATGATGGAGTGAGTCCCCAAATTAAGGAGAAACAGGAAGAGCAGGAGACATCTGAAGAACAAATATGGACATGGGAAAGAAAAAGGGATTTAATATGGTTCATAGGTTCATAGGTAGGTATTAGGCTATTGGCGCTAGGGCCTATACAAGCCTAGCCAAAAAGGTACCCTGGCTTTCACCACCCAAGAAAATTATTTTCCTGTGCCCCTGTCAAGCAGAACCACAGAAGTGATCCCCGGGGTGAATTTCCTATTACCCATCCAATCATATAGGTTTATAGGTAGGTACTAGGCTATTGACCCTAGGGCCTATACAAGCCTAGCCAAAAAGGTACCCTTACGCAAAGGAGAAAACAAAACTAACCAATACAAAAAGAGCAGCACCAAAGATATTTGAAGAGAAATGCAGGCAAAGGGATCTGGACATGGAAAACTTTACAATACAAAAAACAAGAAGACAAAGAGGAAAAGCAGAAAAGGAGATTAGTAATGGATACGTTAAAGAAATAGTAGCTGAGGTTATGAAGAACCTGCAAAGTGAAGGATTTTGTGTAGAAAATCGAATGCAGAAAGTACCACAACAGACTAGAGCAAAGGATATCCAAATTAAGGGGAAACCAGTAGAACAGAAACCAATTGGTCAGTTGCCATATCAAGATTTTTTGAAACTTTCCACAGGAAATCAGTATAAACATTCACTTGAAGCTAGACAGCAAGGAAAGGAACAGGAAACTGTGGAAACTCTGATGCAGTCGATGTTGAGGAGTGATAGGCCAATGAGTTCCCTTATGACAGAGCAACAGATGGCACAGGATGAAACTGAAGAGAAGGGGCCACATGAAGATTGTATAGAACTTTCTATAGAATGCCCAAAGGAAACGGAAAACAAGGGATGTGCCCTCAGTTTTGAAGAAAATTAACTAAGAGAAGAGTTGCTTGACTTAATAGATATGGGTAGATATATTAACAGCAATGAGAGAAATAGACTGCAGAAGGTCAATAAAACCCAAAACATCAGAAGTCTGATAAAACAAATGAATGCAATAATTAGAACTGTCCACAGAGAGCCATGTGATATAACAGAAGGAAAGTAAACAGGATATATTATTGTGCTACTAAATTAATAACTGATAAAGTTCTATCACAAGGACACAGGGTAGTGAGGGAAAGGAAGGGGAGAAATTGAATACCATCATGGAAGTATCAAACAGAGAAAACTATAAAGCAATTAAGACAAGAAGTATCACTCTTAGAAGACTATAAAAGAGGGAATAGATCAACAAAAATACTGAAAGATAAATGTGATTAAAGCAATCACAGTATTAGAACTGACCAGGATCTACCATGCACTATCACAAATAACAAACTAAAAATTTCAGCATAAGCAGAAAAACTTAGAAGATACACAGAAAAATATAATGGAAACGTATAAAATAAGCAATTTATTGATGACCCTAAAAGGTTTTATAGAGAATTGGGAAATAAGGTAAAAGGAATTGAAAGACCACCAAAAAAAAAGAGGAAGTAGATACATTTTGGAGAAGTATCGATGAAGATCC
Organism: Protopterus annectens; assembly: GCF_019279795.1. Lineage (NCBI taxonomy): Eukaryota > Metazoa > Chordata > Ceratodontiformes > Protopteridae > Protopterus > Protopterus annectens. The sequence continues at coordinate 66,063,692 of NC_056726.1, read as the reverse complement.
TGTGGAACATAACAAAGATGCTAAATGGATAGAAGTAGTAAAAGAAAGAGTAAGAAGTTTAAAGGTGCAGGATATGAAATGGGATGAAGTAACAGCCAGAGTGATTGAGAGAAAGTTAAGAAAAGCCTCTAATTGGAAAACCCCAGGCCTAGATGCAGTACCTAACTTTTGTTTAAAAGTATTAACATCTTTGCACAAGGATTTAGCCATGAGTAAGAACTATTTATTTATTTATTTATTTGTTAACCGGGTTGGTCCAACTGAGCCAAAGGCCCATTTTCAGTGGAGACCCAAGGAGAAAAGCTCCAACTACAAATTACAGTCATACACAAAGTAATTCAGTCAAATAAAAAAGAAACTACATCTCAAAAAGAGTTTATACAACAAAAGATAATAACACAATAAAGTTGTTTTGAACAGGTTTTTGTAAAAAGATGAGATAATGTACATTATCAACAAGATGGAGGGGCAGTTAGGAGAAAAACGAAGAAGTTATTTACATTTATAGGGAGCTGTGGAAGTTTTTCCATGGAAGAGGTGTAAGAAGAAAAGAAAGGGAAAAAGACAGCATGTAAAAGGAATAGGTTTTAGGAATTCAGGTTGGAGCTAGGCAGGGGCAGGACCAGGTGTTCTGTAGGTAGTGCTTGAGTGCTAGTTTGAATTGTGCGTTATGAGGGGTACGTCTTATATTGTAAGGAAGGGAGTTTATATGCGCACCCCGAAAAGACATCAACCTGCCTAACAACAGGCAAAACAATGTTCCTTCTTAAGAGTGAATCTGCAAGCTACCCTAAAAATTATAGAACAATAAATTGCCTTCCAATAACGTATAAACAATACATGGGAATTGATGCTGACTGAGTTTATAGTAATTTAGAAGAAAACTCAATTAGGGCAGTAGAACAAAAGGGCAATAAAAGAAAGTCATATGGAACAAAGGATCATTTGTTGTTAAAGTCATACTGGAGAACTGTAAAAAGGGGAAGAATTTAAGTATGGCATGAATTCTCTATAAAAAGCATTTGATAGTATCCCACATTCATGGATAAAAGAGTGCTTAAAAATGTATCACTGATCGACTACATTACATTGAGCATGAAACAGTGACAGACCACTTTGGAATTAAGCCATGATAAGGGACAGATTATTATCCCAGGGATAAAAATTAAAATGGGGGATATTCCAGGGTGAATAGAATATCTGTTACCCGTTGCTATTCTGCCTTGCCATTAACCCATTAAGCTGTTTACTTAACAACTTAGGCCATGGCTACAATTTGGCTCCTAAAAAACAACAAAGTGTAAAGACTTCTCATCTTCTTTTTGTTGATTTAAAACTGTATAGCTCATCAGATGAGGAACTGAAAGCAGAGATGCAGGTTGTCAAACTTTTTCAGATGATAAAAGAATGCCATTTGGTCTAAATAAATGTGCAAAAGCAACCTTTAAATCAGGAAAACTCCAGCACCAGGAAAAACATTATTTTGGACAATAATGTGATATAAAAGATGCAAGAGGGAGTGTATACATTTATGAAAATGAATGAGGGATGAAAAATAAAACATTAACACATGAGAATAAAACTAAGTAAGGAATACTTTAGAAGACTTAAATTAATTCTGAAAACAGCGTTGACATCTAGGTACAAAATCCAGGCTATAAACCAATTTGCTCTTCCTGTCCTAACATACAGTTTTGGAGTGAATGACTGGCCCCAGAATGTGTTGGATAGATTAGAAGGAAAACAAGAAGGATGCTTCATGCTCACCAAATGATTTATAAAAATCAGTGTATACCAAGATTATATATTCCCCATTCCAAAGGAGGGATGGGCCTCCTTGAAACTGATTGCATGTTTAGATCTGCAATCATGGGACTCCACACATATCTGCTGACCTCACAAGACCCAAATGTAGTGAAAGTCTTCAAACATAAAGAGAATAAATCTAAGATGACTTCTTTGCTTAATTTATCAGAAGCATATCAGCGTCAAGCCGGAATGGAAATCAAACCAGAAGCAGATAAAAATCAGGCAGCAACTGAATGTGCCAAAAAACAAAAGAAAGAATATAAGGTGAAGGACCAGATGAGAAGGCAAGAAATGTAGAAAAAGCATAAATATAGCTGCAAGTACAGAAAACTTCTGGAAGAACCTCATGTTGATTGGGAATGAACACAGGAATGGTTAAGGAGAGGCAAATTCAAATCAAGAGATGAAAGGTTAATGTTGGCAGTCCAAGATAGTGGGCTACATACATGCTGGTTTACAAAGTCCATTGAACATGTGGGAGAAACTGACAAATGTAGGTTCTGTAAAACTAAATTGGAAACAGTTGTACACCTCATTGCTGGGTGTGACATACTAATGGCAGAAGGACTGTATACTGAAAGGCATAATAATGTGGCAAGACTGTTGCTCTGGGGATTGTGCAAACGTTATGGTATTGAAGTGGTTGTAAAACACTGGAAACATGAGCCACAAAGCATCATGGAAAATGATGAGGTTTATATCACATGGGATCACCCATTACCAACAGTTTAAAAGGCAGATGCTAGAAAACCAGATATAGTGGTCCAAGAAAAGAAGATAAAAGTATCACCGATCATTAAAATTGCTACACCCAGTGACTACAGTTTCTTGCGTACAGAGAGATACAAAGTCATAAAATATCAGGATTTGCAGGCAGAAATGACAGCAATGTGGAAGAAAGATTCCCAAACAGTTTCAATAGTAGTTGGAGCAATGGGTCTTATAAAAATAATTTACATTCATATTTAGCTATGTTACCAGTCCTTGTAACCCATACAATTTGCAGAAGGAGTCATTACTGGGCAAATTGCGAGTGCTGCGAAGAGCACTTTTGGCTGACATCAAAGAGTGAAACAATACTAATTTCATGAACTTTAATCATACTTTGACTTAGGAATGGGGTTCATTTGTGTCACGGTATTAGGAACCCAAAAGATTTGGAGAAATTAAAAAAGAAATTGCAATACTCAGTGACTGCATTGTCTTATGTACAGAGAGAAACAAAGTCATACGATACCAGGATTTGCAGGCAGAAATCAGGGCAATGTGGAAAGATACCTAGACAGTTCCAATAGTAGTAGGAGCAACAGGTCTTATAAAAAAGAAGAATTTAAAATTGTACTTAGATATGTCACCAATATATGTAACTCCATATGAATTGCAGAAGAAGTCAATACTGGGCACATTGCAATGCTAAAAATAGCAGTCCTGTCTAACATCAACGATTGAAGCAATACTAATTTCATGAACTTTAATCATTCTTTGACTTAGAAATGGGGTCCAATTGATATTAGAAACACAAAAAGCTTGGAAAAATTTAAAAAGAACAAGGCTGAGTTAATAATTATGCATAGGACAATGACACCCTTTCTGCACGGTAAAGATCTTGGATGGAGAGGCTGGGATGGAGAGATGAAAACAGAGCAAAAAAGAAAAGGAAAGAGAGAGCTTGTTTTGTACTTATCATCCTCAAGCCTGTTAGGCCCTGATTCAACAGTAGGCCATCCTGTGGTGATAAAAAAGTGGTACACAAATAGTTGATCAGTCAGACGAGATGCCTAGAAATGAAGAAATGGACACTTGAGGACAAAAAAGTAGAAATTATGTTTTGTTTCTTCTATGCAACTAACCGGAATCTCCTAAAAAGGGGTTACACTGCAAGAACAAGGGAAAATACAGAAGAGAAAAAATCATTAAAATAGAAAAAAAAAGTAAGACATTACAGATGCTAATTTAAGGTCATTAACTGACTGAATAAAAACAAAGGAAAGCAATATGAAGACAAGAAAACACTGAATGAGCTGGAAAATGAAGCAAAAATGAAGTATTAAGAAAGAAAGAAAAAAGTCCACAGATATTTGCAACATTACCAAGAGAGGAATGGACACAAGAGAAGAAGTGAGACCGGATATTGGCCAAGGCTCTTGCCACCCCCATAGTGCCTTTTGTAGGCAAGGCTCAAATGACAAACCTACCTCCCTAGAAAACACAAGTGGAAAAAAACTAAGGGTAATGCTGCTCAATGCCAGAAGTCTAAACCTCAAGATGCACACTCTCGAAGCCCTCCTCAGTATGGAGAACATCGACGTCTGTGCAGTGACTGAAACCTGGTTCAAGGCTCCTTAGAGCACCCCAGCACTATCAAGTTTTACCTCATATCATGCTTTCCGGCCCCAAAACTTGGACCGAACCACAAAAGGAGGGGGAGTATCCATATTCATCAAAGATACCCACACCTCCAGGTTAGTGGCAACGCACGAAGCATCAGAGACCATCCAGGTGCAACTAACCATAGGCAAAACTGCCTTACAGTTTGTAGCATGCTACAGACCACCCTCTCAAACTCAGAAACCCCACACATCCTTCCTGAAGACACTGGAGGCTATGAATGTCTCTCCAAATACCATCATATTGGGAGACTTCAACTACCTAAACATAGACTGGGAACATTACTCAAGCCTTAACACCTTAGCCCAAAGGTTCCTAGAATTCATAAACTCAAATGCGATGGAACAACTAGTCACCATTCCCACAAGAGGAGATAATATACTAGACCTGATCATCACAAACATGGGGACAAAATGCTCCACACCGGAAGTATATCCCTCATTGGTGAGATCAGACCATAAATTAATCTCACTGGAAATCCACATCCCGCCCCCACCCCCTGCACAAAAGACCACAGTGAAGAACTTCTCAAAAGACAACTTCACACTTCTTAAGACTGAAGTGGTATCCTTCAAGGCCCATGGGCCAGTGGAAACCAAAACCCACACTGCTGAATCCTTTACAAATGCCTTCTACGGGCACCTTCAAGAATGCATGGATCATGCAATTCCAAATAAAACCAAGACCCATTCCCCCAAAGGCAGGTGCAACAGGTACAACAGGAGGAGGAAGCTACTACATGACAGAGTTTCCAGACTTGTCAGTGATGACGAGGTATTTAGGAAAGAAATCTACAAATTGATTGGTCTGTTATTGGACCGAGGTTACCCTTTGGAGTTATTGTTGAGAATCAAAAGGGAAGTGTATAAAAAGAGAAGGTCTATTTATTCGCCAATTCTTAGAACAATTGGTGACTCTGACTTGATGGTTGCAAAGGGGACCAAAGGGGACAATAGGATGGATGGTTCAGCCTTTATTTTGAAATTTAATGACAAATCAGACGAGATTGGTGCTTGTTTGAGGAGTGCATGGATTAACGCACTGAGTATTGATACAAAAAGGGTGATTGGTGACAAGCCACTGATTGTTTTCAGTAAAGGAAAAAATGTTAAAACAATTTTGGAGAAGGATGGTAGGTATGTCAAATCCAGAATGACTAAATGTGGATCTTGTAAATGTTGTAGATTTATTGTGGAAGGGGCCTACATTTGTGTACTTGGTTTTGGAAGAACTATAGCTTGTCCAGGAATTTGTAGTTGCAACACCAAGAATTTAGTTTATGTGGCTTCTTGTATGTCCTGTGATGCTTTCTATGTAGGAATGACCACACGAAAGCTCAAGGACAGGATTATGGAACATACTAGGTCAATCAAGAAAAAAGATGTGCATAATGCTTTGTTTTTGCACATCAGTCATTGTCCCAATTTTAGTAAGTTTTTTTCTTTGTAGTTGACAGAGTGCACCATGAGGCAGGGGGAGACATAAAAAACAGGGTAGCCTTTTTAGAAACTGAATGGCAATTGCGATTAAACGCTATGAGGTACCCTGGTCTTAATGACAACATTTCCCTTAAACCTATTTTGAAAGACAAGTCAGCTATTATTTAAGTGTATTACTATACTACATTCAATAGGAATTGTTAGCACATTCAAGCAAATTGTCAAATGTTGAATGTTTTACTACACAGTTTTAACAAGAATATATGTGTAACTTATGAATATGTGTGTGTGTGTGTGTGTGTGTGGGGGGGGTAATAGTCATTTCCACAAGCATATTGTTTACAAGCATTTTTAGTTGTTAAAAACAAGCTTTTTGAGTTTTATTTTAACCAATTTTAATTAACTAATTATGATGTCATGACTAATTAGTGGGGTGTGTGGATATATAATGTGCAAGTTTTCAGTGTTTCAAATGACTCTGATGATGCCATTTTAATGGTGAAAGCTCTAAGTCTGTTTTTTGTAACAATAAATTGGTTTTCATAAGTGAACTTCGTTGCTTTGGTGAATAGTGGTGCAGTGGTTGTGGAACTTCCTATTTTCTAACTATTTGACCCTGGTTTGGGTTGCTGTGTGGGTTGTTGAGTACTAGCAAAAAACTACGATCACTCATAAAATCATCCAAGGCCAACTTTGAGAGAAAAATCACAAAAGACACAAAAGACAATCACAAGACCTTCTTTAGCTATGTTAGAAACCTGGGTGGAAACTCCCAGATATGCTCAGAGTTAGTCCAAAATGACACAAAATACACTGAACCCACTGACATTGCCAACATTCTGGCAGACAGGCTCAGTGCAAATTTCTCCTCACCCTCCCCCCCAAAGGAGAAATATCTATCCCAACAGAGTGTAGCCTCCCTAACATCTCAGATGCCCAGGTGAGAGCCGCCATCTCTAAAGCTAAAAACACAGCATCAATGGGACCGGACGGTGTCCCGGGCTGTGTGCTACATGAACACCAAGAGGAACTAAACCCACACATAAGGCTGCTGTTTAATCTTAGCCTTACTACAGGATACGTACCCAAAAAGTGGCGTATGGCAACAGTGGTCCCACTTCACAAAGGCGGTGCTTCTACGGACCCTGGGAATTACCGCCCCATAAACTTGACGAGCCTGGTCTGCAAAGCTATGGAGAGAATCATTATGGAACTCATAAACAAAGACATTGGGGGACCTACAGACATTGGATCCTACCCAATTTGGCTTTGTCAAGGGCAGATCCTGCCTTTTGAACTTGGCCGACTTTTTTGAAACAGTCACTAAGGCCATTGATGAGGGTAAGGCAGTTCACACAGCCTATCTTGACCTTGCAAAAGCCTTCGACACAATACCCCACTCAGGCATCATAGACAAACTCACCAGCTTAAATGTAAACCCATATGTCACAAGATGGGTTGCAAACTGGCTCAAGGACAGAACCCACAGGGTCAGAGTTGCTGGAGCTATGTCAGACTCTAAGCCGGTCACAAGCGGTGTCCCACAGGGCTCATTCCTGGGACCCCTCTTGTTCGGCATTTATTTTTCCGAGGTACAGGCAAACATAGGAGGATTGTGGCTGACAAAGTTCGCAGATGACTGCAAACTAGGCGCCATAATTGATACTCCAGCGGACGCAAGCATCCTTCAGAGAGGCCTCATAGAAACGGATAATTGGTGCCAGAGCCATGGCCTTAAGCTGAACGCCAAAAATTGTATAGTCATACCCTTTGGGAAAAACAAGGTACCCACAAATTACCACATAGGTGGTAATCCATTAAGTACGGAAGAGGTAATCAGGGACATAGAGACCCAGGTTGACAGTAACCTCTCATTTGACACTCACATTGCCAAAGTGGTTAGGAAGACCTTCTATATTGCCCACCTTATCATGAAGGCTTTCACATCTAGATCAAGAGAGGTCATTGTGCCCCTGTACTCTTCTCTTATCAGGCCTATGATTGAGTACAATACTCCATTTGGGATGTATCTTACCCGACACCTCCAGCAGTTGGAAAGACCACAAAAGTTCCTCACCAAGAGGATAAAGAGTCTTAAACATATGTCATATGCTGCCCGACTGAAGAAACTCCAGCTCTATTCAGTTGCATACCACCTACTCAGAGGTGATCTGTGCCTGACGTACAAGGCCATGTCCAATCTGAATTAATGGGCATGCTCCACCTCAGAAAATCCAAATCCATCAGAGCCACGAGAGCAAGAGACTTAAACCTCAACACAGAAATAAATAGGACGTGCTGGAGGGACAGATTCATATCCCAGAGGCTCCCTACACTCTGGAACAGAATCCCAATCCATCTTAGGCAGAGCCCCTCACTAACTCTATTCAAGAGAAATCTTGACGAGTGGATGGGAGATCATAGGTTTACCCCGGGGGCATCTCTGTGTCACTACTAGACAGAGGCACAGTAAACTAAACCCTAAATGGGCATAGTATTCTCATCCTAAGCGGTGGTGAAAGCCACACACAATCTGGCTAGGCTTATAAATGCCCTAGGGCAGATAGCCTAGTACGAACCTATGAACCTATGAACTTAATATGGTAGAGTTTATATGCAGAAAATAAATCAATGTTAACTAATAATCGTAAAGCAAAGTCAAAAATATTTAAAAATACATATAGGCAAAGGCACCCAGACATGGTAAGTGTTACAAAAAAGAGAACAGTAACACAGAAGTCTAATGCAGTGGCAAGTAAGCAGTTTGATACAGAAATGGAGAAAATTGAGAATAAAGTGATAGATCAGTTAAGAAGTGAACTATCTGAATGGGAATCCCAGACGCAAAAGTCACTTCAAGATGATGGTTTATTAAAACAGGTAGAGCTTGAAGAAGTGATAGATGAAGTGGAGTGGTGCAGTAATAAAGAAAATCACTCATTAATTCAGTTAAATGTTAAAAGCAATAAAGATGTTTCACAAAACAAAATTCTACAGTCATTTCAAAGCCAAGCTGCTTCCACACAGAGGCATAAAGAGCAGTAAACACAAACCATAGAAGAGTCTCTGAATCAGGAAGAAAACAATTTAAAAGAAGACCTGATGAATTTGAAATGGATATATATGCAATAACAATATATGAGACAGGGGCTACCAAAACTGAATAAGACACATATTATCAAAAACTCAATAAGCCAAATTAATAAAGTAATTGGAACTATAAAATGAGATTCATGCGATATAACAGAAATTAACAGAATACATTATACTGAAGCAAAACTAAAAAAAGGCAGGGTATTACCAAGAAACCATACAGTACAGAGTAATAGTGAGTGTGGAAGGGAGGTGAAGAAGAGAGTACAGGCATGGTGGGCTGGGTGGAGAAGAGTGTCAGGAGTGATTTGTGACAGGTGGGTACCAGTATGAGTGAAAGGGAAGGCCTACAAGAGGGTACTGAGTCCAGCTATGTTATATGGGTTGGAGACGGTGGCATTGATGAAAAGACAGGAGTCAGAGATGGAGATGGCAGAGTTAAAGATGTTAAGATTTGCATTGGGTGTGACGAGGATGGACAGGATTAGGAATCACTATGCTAGAGGGTCAGCTCAGATTGGATGGTTTGGTGACAAAGCCAGAGAGACAAGAGTGCATTGATTTGGACATGTGCTGAGGAGGGATGCTGGGTATATTGGGAGAAGGATGCTAAGGATGGAGCTGCCAGGCAAGAGGAAAACAGCATGGCCAAAGATAAGGTTTATAGCTGTGGTGAGAGAGGACATGCAGGTGGCTGGTGTGACAGAACAAGATGTAGAAACAGATGATCCACTGTGGTGAACCCTAACAGGAACAGCCAAAAGAGGAAGAGGAAGAAAGAAAATAAAGGGACAAATAGATTACCACCATGGAAGCACCAACTAGAAACACTTATGAAACAGTTATCATAAGACGTATCATTACTGGAAGAATACAGAAAAGGGAATCAATGTAAAAATATTAGAAAAGTGAATGAGCTAAAACAAAAATACAACATCAAAGCAGATCAGGATTTGAGCTATAGTATCTCTAACAATAAATTAAAAAATTCTGTGAAGACTGAAAACATAGGAGACACCCTGACAAATATAAAGAAGGATGAAAAACAGTTTAGGGATGACCCAAAGAAATTTTACAGTGAGTTAGGAAAGAAAACAGCAATTGGTAAGATACCGCCTAGAAAAGATGAAATTAATGCAATCTGGATAACTATCTATGAGGACCCAGTTGACCACAATAAGGATGCTGGGTAAAAGAAGTAAAAGAACAATTAAAAGACTGTGATATAGAAGATTTAGATTAGAATGAAGTAAAACCTACTGAAATACAGATAAAGTTAAGAAAGGCTCCCAAATAGAATATGTAAGATCCAGATGCTGTGCGTAACTTTTAAATAAAGGTACTGTCATCTTTGAAGTAAGATTTAGCCCTGAGTAAAAATTATTTAAGCAACAAACCATGACTGGGTGTGGGCATATCAGGAACACCCATGGTTGGCAAGGTTTGATCATAAGGACTAAGACAGAGTGGTTAAACAAAGCCAGCTGGGGATAAATCCTGACATACCCACACCCAGTCATGGATTATTGCTATTATACAATTACATTATTTAAGAAATAAATTGCTTACCTTTCTTAAAATAATGTGTTTGTATAAGGGTGCTGAAGTGTACCTTCACTTTTTTCCTTCATAACTGATGAACTGCACATGCTCATGGGACTTGTGTCCCCACACTCGCACAGTATATCAGTACAGTGAAGGAGAAACAATGGAGAAAAAGAATCTCTGTTGCTGGCTTTTCCTTTGCCTAAATTTTTTGAGGAATAAGGCAGAAAGAGAAAATCAGGTACATTTCTGTTTATTTTTGACAGCATACCTGATTTTTCTTCTATTTTGCTCTATCACTCACCATATTCCAATAGAAAGTCTATACACTCAAAGCTACTTCAGCAGCCAGACTTAATTCTATTGGTATAGGCTCAATTTATAACAGGTACGCTGACTGGGCTGTCCAATAAGCATACTCATTTTTGAATACAAATGAGAAATCATTATATAACTACATGTACACTATGAAATGAAAGTGAACCTACAGAGTACTCTACGAATTATTGACCAATAACCTAAATTCCAACAACATATATATATATATATATATATATATATATATATATATATATATATATATATATATATATATATATATCTATACGGGAATTGATGCAGAAGGTGTATACAGTCATTTAGATAAATAATAATCATGGCGACAGAATAGAAAAGGACTATTTTTTTTTTTAAAGCCATTATGGAGATCTGTGAAAAGAAAAGGAATCTCAATATGGCATAGATATATTACAAAAAAGCATTTAATAGTATTCCTTACTTCTGGATTATAGAATGCCTAGAGATATAAAAGATCAGTCACATGTTGGTAAATTTTATTGCAGTTACTCTGAAGGAATGGAAAACCACTATGCAGATGAACCACAAAAAAGGACAGATTACAATCTAAGGTACAAAGATCCAGCATGGAATATTACAGGGTGATTCTTTGTCACTGTGATGACCTGACCCACCACTGGACCAGTAATCAAGGGGCCTCAATCCTCACCACCAGTACCAGAGAGAGACATACACTGGGAAGATGACAGGCACACACACACAGTATTTCCAGATGCAGCTTTCTGCATCAAGTACAATTTCCCTTAAGAGCACACAGAGTCAACTCTTAATCCAGGGCTGGTTTCTCCCTCTTTCTCCAGAACTCCAGTACGACTCCAGTAAGACTCCCCACTGGCACAGTTATAGAGTTCAGATTTCAGCTGAGTGGCCAAGCCAAGACCTCCAGTACCCTCTTTGTCCAACCAGTACATCATGTCCCTGCCCAAGTAGCTGACACACACACCTTTAAGGTTTGAGTTACACACACACACACACACACACACACACACACACACACACACACACACACACACACACACACACACATACACATGGGAAAGGCTGTCACATGTTTACTAGCTATGCCCCCTTTTGCCCAGACTATAAGGTAGTTATCACTGTCACCAGCCAACTCTTATCAGCTACTTTAAGGCCCTTAATAAAAGGTGTCAAATTTTCCTCTATAATATTAATATTAATACAAATGTTAGTTTGACCAAGAGCAAGGCTATTATGAGTGGGCCACACAGTGTCACCAGATAAATATGCAGGTATTATAAAAAACTTGTATAAATATATTTAATAATAAATAATAAAAGAACAAGACAATACTAAATATACATTCACAGTGACATCAGAGTTCAAAACCACAGGAAATATTTAAAATAGTATTGTAGGACAGTCTCAAATAAATAAAGAAAACATCTAAACTAAGCTTTACTACACCCCTGTCTTTATCTAAGAGAATTACTATACCTTAGAAACTTGCTTCATTAGAGTAGGCAGATGTGGTGAGTAGATCTCGCTGTTGTCAGGTACAATTTGTGCCCCTGCCTCCTGCCTAGCAGTTTTACCATGTATTTGACATCACTGTCCTTCGTTACCACTTTGAAGGGTCTCTCCCAAGCTGCCTGCAGCTTGTTATGTCTGACAGGAAAGAGAACCATAACCTTCTTCCCCACAGTATACTCTCTAGCTCAAACATTCCTGTCATACCAGGGCTTTTCTGCTGCTGGGCTTCACCCAGGTTCTCCTGGGTCAAGAGCAGGAGTGCCCTGAGCCTTGTCCTGATGTTTAGGTCATATGCCACAACAGACTCCTTGTGGGATAAACACTCACCCCCACTCATCTCAAATCAAATCTAGAGGTCCCCTCACCCTATGCCAATAGAGCAACTCATAGGGTGAAAAACCTGTGGATTCCTGGGACACCTCTCTGTAAGCAAATAACAGATAGGGCAAATATTTGCCACACTCTCTCTTAAAATGGTCTTCAAATTCCCATTTCATGGTCTTTAGTGTAGAGTTTAAACTCTGCTCCAGACCATTAGTCTGGGGTTGGTAGGCGGTAGTCTTTAGATGATTCACCCTGCAGTACTTCCACAGAAAAGCCAGCATGAAACTGGTATCTCTGTCAGTCAGTATTTCTTTTGTGAAATCTACCCTGTTGAAAATCTCTAACAAAGCATTTGCCACCTTTTTTGCCTCAGTGGCGGACAGAGACACTGCCACGGGGTATCTGGTAGCATAATCTACTACCACTATGATATATTTTTTTCCTGAGGAACTTGAGGAACTCAGAGGCCCACAATATCCATAGCTACCATCGGAAACAGATCCTCAGTCACAGGCAAAGACACCTAAGGAGCTTTGAACTTGTCACCTGCTTTGTCTACCTCTTGGCACTGCTCAGAGGTCCTGCAGTACCTTGTTACATCCCTGGAAATCCCAGCCCAAGAAACATGCTGCATAATACATCCCTTGGAACACTTTATGCCCATATGACCTGCAAAGGGAATGTCATGGGCTATGACTAGAAGTGCCAGATGGTAGGTTCTGCGTACTACCTACTGCTGTATTGAGTCACCTTCTAGCCCTCCCTCAAAGATCCACACTTTGTGCCTGTATACAGATTCCCCTTTCGCTTGTTAATAAGGCACTTCCCTGGCCTGTGTCAACTCTCTCCATGTAAACCTTCTGAGCTCCCCTTCCACAGGAGGCCTGGTATCCTCTGACTGCAGTGCCTCATTGTCAGCCTGGGGACTAAAACTCACCTCTGTCCTTGCAGTCACTCTGTCCAAGGGCACATCAGTATCCACCAGCAGCTGTGGCTCACCTTAATTTTCATTGGTACAGGGTAGCTCCCTCTCTGAAGTAACCACCTCCTCAGTCTTGGCTATAACTGTGTGGTCCCTCTGGGTCCTGAACAGGCTACTAGACCCACATGTTTGTCTCCAAGCCTGACTACATGTAACTGCATGCAGACAAGGTACTGCTTTATCAAAATCATTTCCTATCTGGACATCTGCAGGGCTATCCTCAAAGACAACTACTTGCTTGCTTCCTTTTCTACCCTCACAGTCAAGGTGAACCCTAGCCAAAGGTATTTGGAATGAGGTCTCTCCTTAAGATGTGACTGGAGTAGACTGCCCAAGGATGTAGTGCTCATCTTTAACCATTGAAGACTTCACAATGGTTAGGTCAGAGGTTGTATCTGTCTTAGCAGTAGCCTATTTCCCATATACTAAGACAGGATATAACCTCCTGTGGTATTTTGGTACCCTTGTTGTCTGCAGACAACTTACCACTGGCATTCTGTTATTCCCACTTATTGGCTCCCCTACCTTTTGTTCCCCACTTTGCTTCCATGGACATTTATATGCTACATGGCCCCAGTTGTTACATTTATATCATTTAACCCTTGATCCTGGCCGTGTACTTGAACTAGTGGCTTCCTTTGTTAATGGCGGACTCTGTTGGGGCAGTTATGGCTGCCCACCATATGTTCCCATAGAACCATGAGCAGCACTGAATATCCCTTTCCTGTGCAGTAATGCCCTGTGTGCTGGGTATAGGTTTCCCTTTTTACCCAACTCATCTGTGGTATTACATTCTCTATCTGCCAAAGAGATTCTCATGTCCTCAGGCAAAGTGCTAAAGGCTTGTTCCCTCACCAAAAGTTCTGCAAGCCCTTCAGAAGTGGTGACCTGACACCCACTCAACCACCTATGGAAATAAGTGCTTAGTTCAACAGTACATTCATGTACACTTTCACCTGCCTTGCACCTAAGCTCACAAACTCTTTTTTTATAAGCATCAGGTGTTAACTTAAAACACTCTAATAAACAACTTTTAACTGTATTACAATTTAAGCAATCAGTATCAATTTAGAAACAGCAGTTATAACTTTACCAATTACCATGGAGTAAGAGGGTCAGGAATCGAATCCACAGCCCTTGGTCAATGTTATACTGTTTACATACCCTTTCAAACATATGAATAAAGCTATCACAATTATCACCCTCTATAAATTGTGGCAGAAAATTACTGACATTTATTGCTTCCTGTGTTTGGTTACTCCCTTTCCCGATACCTCCATGACACTGGCGAAGAGTCAGCATTTCCTTTTCATGTTGCCTCTGCCACTCATTTTCTTCGGCTTCCAGATGTCTCTGTCTATCTGCTGATTCTAATGACATCTATTTCTCCTTTTCATAAGCCTCCAAATGCCACAGTCTCTTTGCTGATTCCAGTTCCAACCATTTGGCCTTCAGTTCAAGTCTCTTTAACTCCAAATGGAGTTTTACGTCCTATGAGGCAAATTTGAACGTTCCATTTTCTGAGAGTTGTACATCCCCAAGGCCAGTCTGGTTGTCCTCCTGGTTGCTCGTGCATGATGCAGCTGTGGTTAAGGCTGCAATAATTTTTCTTTTACTCAGGTTGGCATGCTGCAGTCCTTTGGCTTGGCACATCTCAGCTAACTAGTTCTTTTCAACTTGCAATAATCCTCTGCTGATATCCTTGCCTGCTCTCACTGACTAACTGATCTACCAAAAAATAAATAAAACTATTGCGATATAAAACTCTGAATGTCTACCATGAGGCTGCTTGACAGGAGAAACACCTTCTTTAGTGACCACTGTTTACAGGCACAGGAGTTCAATATCTACACCACTGAATCCCAAAATGTGATGTGGTGATCCCACCACTGTTCACCAATATGTGATGCGTATATCCCACCACTTCCAACCAATAATGTGATGACTCACCACTGGAACAGTAATCAAGCAGCCTCAATCCTCACCACTGGCACCAGTGGAGGACGTATGCTGGGAGGATGTCTGGTACAGACACAGTATTTCCAGATGCAGCTTTCTGCATCAAGTACAATTTCCATTCAGAGTACACAGAGACCAGAGCCATTCCAGATCTGGTTTCTCCCTCTTTCTCTAATTCCCCAATAAGACTCCTCACTGGCACAGCTATAGAGTTGAGCCTCAGCTGAGTGGTGAAGCCAAAACCTCTAGCATCCTCTATGTCCAACCAGTGCTTCATGTCCCTGCCCAAGTAGCTGACACACACACTCTTTGAGGTTTGATTTACACACACACACACACACACACACACACACACACACACACACACACACACACACACACAAAGGCTGTCTCAGGTTTAGTATCTATTGACCCCTTTTGCCCAGACTATAAGGTAGTTATCTCTGCCACCATCCAACACTTATCAGCTACTTTAAGGCCCTTAACAAAGGGTGTCCAATCTTACTGTGTAATATTACTATTTAATACAAATGGTGGCTTGAACAAGAGCAAATCTATTTGGAATGGGCTGAGTGTCATCAAATAAATATCCAAGTACTCTCAAAACTTAAATTTATCTGCACAGTTCAGCCACAATGAAAGGTTTAGATATATTTAGTAATAAATGATAAAAGAACAAGACGTTACTAAATATATATTCACAGTGACATCAGAGTTCAAAACCACATGAAATATGTAAAACAGTATTGCAGGACAGTCTCAAATAAATAAAGAAAACATGTAAACTAAGCTTTACTACATCCCTGTCTGCATCTAAGAAAGTGACTATACCTTAGAAACTTGCTTCATTAGAGTACAGCAGATATGGTGAGTGGATCTCATTGTTGTACTATGCAAGATATAAGGCAGAATGCTTTGTCTCACTAAGAGACTTCTCAAATTACTATCTCAAATATTACTGCTGGGATAACTTGCAGAATGACATAATTTCTTGTCATCTGGCTTTTAGTTCCCAGACCCAAAACAAGCATTGATGGTAGCTGGTAGCATTTAGCATCTACCTGTGAAAATATATAGATCTTAGATCTTTGGCAGATGCTGAAAGTCATAAAAAAATTACATTCCTCCAAAGTTCAGACTAGTAATCATTTCAGCCTAAGGACAATACAGAAAACTTTTCAGCCCAGAAATTGTGTCTCTTGTTACACTGAAAACTGAATGACACCATCTTTTATTGCATAGCCATAACGTAATTTAATTTGAGCCATTTCTTGGAAGTTAACCTCCTGTATTCCAATTTTCTCTTTTAGAATATATACATTTAAACAGTTGCAACAGTGCATTTACATTTCTGTTCTATTCCACTATGGTACGCTGTGGTTACATTTTAAACACAAGCATTTTGCAAATACCATTTTCAACACACACATCTGTACAAGCAGTTTGATATACACATGACATACAGTTCTAATACATTTGTAACACAAGCATCTTACACAAATAATTTCAATATTCACCAATGTCATATACTTATTTACAAAATTCCAGCTAGCTGTGCTGGCAAAATCTCCTTTTGTCACAGTGACCATTATTTGCCTTGCTCTTAATTCTTTAAGCTGTTTACTCAACAGCCTAAGTCACAGATTCAGTCTGATTCCAATAAATTCATCTAGTGAAAGGATATCTCATCTACTTTTAGTGAATGACCTAACTGCATAGTTGATTAATTAAAAACCTTAAAGAGCAACTTCAAGATGTTAAAGCCTTCTCAAATGACAAGTCAACATTAGTTAAAGGAACATCGATGACACAAAGAAAATATAAAACTTGGGGAGGAATGTGATATAGAAGATCTGGCTCAAAAAGGAGTATACAAATATCTTAGAATCAATAAAGGATCAGTGATGCAGCATGGAAAAATGAGAACAAAGTTCAGTAGGAATATTTTATGAGACCAAAATTAATACTGAAAACTGTTTTGACATCTAGGAACAAAGTTCAAGCTATAAAACAACTTGTACTTTTTGATTTAACTTATAGCTTTGGGGTGATTAACTGGCTACAAAAAGAACTGGATAAGACTGACAGAAAAAAAAATTGCTCCATGCCGATTAAATAAAAACAAGAATCTGTATTTGCCAAGGTTATATATCACTCGGTCTGAAGGAGGCATGGGCTTCCTTGAAATTGACTATATGTATAGGCTGGTGATCATGGCATTTCATAGTCTTTATTGACATCATCAGATCCAACCATACTAAATGTTCTAAAATGTGAACAAAGTAAATGAAATAAGGCATTTGTGCTTAGGGTAGCAGAAGCTTGTGGAAAAAAGGCAGGCATGGAAATCCAACCAAATGTGGATAAAAAACAAGTGGCAACAAGAAGAGCAAAAAAAGTAAAGGAAAGAATGCAAAGAATGGGATCCTGAAAAAAAAAGAATGGATAAATGGACAGATCAGAATTATCCCAAGAAGAAAGCCACATGTTGACCAAGAGTTGTCATGTAAATGGCTTACATGGGTTGAATTTAAACCAAAATATGTAAGGTTAATATTGGCAGCCTAGGATAATGGATTAAGTGGTAGAGAGTTCATAAAATCTGTAGAAAAGGCAGGAGATACAGACAAATCTAAGTTTTGCCGTACAGGTCTACAAACAGTTACACATCTCCTTGCAGGGTAAGATGCAGTCATGGCTTAAGGTTTGTATACTGAAAGACATAATAAAGTTGCAAGGTTGTTACATTGGAAACTTCATAAACAATACAACAAAAATGCAGCTTAAAGACATTGGGATCATGAACCACAAAAAAATGTTAAAATGATGAAGTAATGATTACATGGGATCACCCAATATCAGCAGCTAAGGACTGGATATTGTAGTTCAAGAAAAAAGGACATAAATTGCTTTGATTATTGAAATTTATACAGCCAATAACTACAGTCTCTTACAAACTGAAATACATTATTTATTTATTTTATTTATTTACATTTGTTTACAGGGAAAGTCCGACTTGACACAGGTCCATTTTCAATGGAGGCCCGGGGAGAAAAGCTCCACAAATAACACAAAATACAATACAATACATGAGAGAGAGATAACAAATGATGCATATAGCATTCATACAATATGGCAGAGATTACAGCTCATAACAATGACAATTTGTAAAATATCAGGACTTTTAAACAGAAATTAGAGCATTGTAAAATAAGCATGCATGGATAATTCCAGTAGTAGAAGGATGATTCCAGTAGTAGAAGAAACAACTAGACTAATAAAAAAGAATCTTCAAACATATCTAAATGTTACCAATTAAAGAAACTTAGTATAACCTGCAGGAAAAGACAAGTCTGGGAACATTTCTAAGTGCTGAGAGCACTTGTAGCAAATATCAAAGATTGAACCAAAACTGATTTCCTCAATGTTAATTGTGCCCTGACTTATGAATGGGGTCCATTTGTGTCAAGATATGTAAAAACCTAAGTATTTCAAGAAATTAATCAAAGAAAGAGGATAATAATTAAGTATAGGAAAATGAACCCATTTGGGCCCAGTAGAGATGTTAATTGCAGGCATTCACTTGTTTTGCTAGTCAGTGGTTAGTTGATTTTATTTATTTTTTGACCATTTACATATTTTTGTTTCTTTACGGAAATGGATGCTTCCTTTGAAAGAATATAACAGCTGAGGTACTACACCTCTTTTGTAATGTTATTGCCAGTTACTGTTTATTTATTTTTGAACACTCAGTCACCTACATGCTGAAATATTCCTATTTATCAAGTATGCATCATGGCTGGCGCTTGGACCAGATGCAACCCCATGACTACTTTATATACACTTGCAAATGATGGTCAGATTAACATAGAATGAGGAAGCCTAATAGATGTTATTTTCAATGAACAAAAAGCTTCAGCCTTGTGCATGAAAATCATGTCTTACACACTCTACATACCATTGGGGTTAATACCAATACCCTTTGATGCATTCAAGACTTCCATACTTATTTTTCAAAGTCAAACTGACCCAATCTCAAACTATTTACAGAACATGAGTCTGTCTTTCAGCTTGGAAAAACAAAACAAAACCATGATATATGGTACCAAACAAAAACTAAAGTAATCTTCCCCTCAAAATTGACAAATCTTTCCAAACAAGATTAATCTCATTGACGTTGCAAATCACTCCTTCCTCCTTGGAGTCTGACTTGAGTTCCAGCTGAAAGTTCAGTACCACCTAAACATGAGTAAAAGAAAACACACTAAAACACTTTTCAGTTTCAGGAAAAGTTCTGACTTCCTGTCTCCATAAGGGAGTAGTACCATAGGAAATAGTATTCTTCATGCCCAGTGCACATATGGCTTCCCAATAATTTCAGCTCCTTCCAAGAGGAACATGTAGGCTCATAACCATGTCTTCTAAGAGAGAATGCCACTGCCAGATTCTTGCAAAAGAAAAATGTCTTTGAATACATCAGTGATCACAATTACTGTTTGGATCACTCCTATTCAAACTGCTTAACCAAGGTTCCTTGTGTGTCCTACCTTGTCGTCTCACAACTAAATCTTCCAGCTACAAACTCTTCAAACCTTTAGTATAACCTTGTCATGTCACAACTAAATCTTTCAGCTACCAACTCTTCAGTCCTTTAAAATAACCATAGAATGCTGATTATGCCTTCTCACTCATAGAGTCCAAGCTTTGGGAATCCCTGCCTGCCAAGATAAAAGATATCCAGTCTTTTCCTAAATTCAGAATTAACAAAACATTTATCAAAATAACATAAATGCAACTGCTTTCATACCCCTGCCATAACATACGACATTGCAATTATCAACACTCTCTCGATATTTGTATTAAATGTTAAATATGTTGTTCATCTTTTCTCTTTCCCTTCTTTCTCAGTATCTTACATTTAAATCCCCTCCCCTTTTGATTCCTAGTTTTACTCCCCATCCTCTTCCTTTTTCACCTAAGTGTTACATATATATATATATATATATATATATATATATATATATACCACCAAAAACTTCTGAAACAGTACTAGAGTGAAAAAATAAAAAAATAAAACTATGAATAAAATTACTTCAAATGCTCTAATGTTTTAGTTTATTTTTTCACTCTAGTACTGTTTTCAGAAGATTTTGGTGGCATTTATTATTCTCTTCTTATACTTGGTTTGTTTCTGCATGGTTTCACTTCATAATCTAGAAATACTGAAATACTGAATTTCAGTATTTTGAGACCATAAAGTCGAATCTTCTAAATACCGAAATTTCATAACCACGAATCCAGAATTGTTGAAGTCATGGTTGTGGTGTTCATGTATGTGACGTGGGATGTACTGTGTGCCTGATGTATGGTTTGGTGTGTGGATTTGGCTGGAGATTGAGGTAAGTGAATATTTTTTAAGGGTTTTGGGTAGGTATTGGAGTGTATGTGAGTGTGTTTGGAAATTTTTGGTATGAGTTAGAGTAGGTAGGTGAAAATGTAAGTGTTTAAGTGTTGAAAGTGGTGGTGTTTGTATATATGTGATGTGTGTGTGCGAGGAGACTGTAGAGTGTGTAGTGGTAAGTTTACCATCTTTTTCTGTTTGGTGCGACCTTGGAGTTAGTATATACAAGTAGCAGGGTTGTAGGGTGCAGGGGGGCTTGCCCCCTGCTTATTTGTAGGGTAGGTTTGTTTATTTGTGTCTTTGTGTTTGTGTGTGTTTTGTTTGTTTGTTGTAGTTTAGGATGGATGGTTTATGTGTTGTGTGATGTATGTTGTGTTTACATTTGCGATTTTGAATTTCGCTCTTTTGGGGTTTCGGTATTTAGAAAATTCGACTTTATAGTTTCAAGATACTGAAGTTCGATATTTCAGTATTTTGAGATTATAAAGTGGAACATATATATATATATATATATATATATATATATATATATATATATATATATATATATATATATATAGATAGATATAGATCCATTAGATCAATAGGTGATTTAAGGAGATTTATTGTTGTTGGCTTACATCATAACCACCCTTTCATATGTTCCAAATGTGTAATCTTTATTTGCTTATCTGCTTATACAATGTATTGTGTAATTGTATTTTAATGTATTGATTTTAGTTCACTTTTCATTGTATTTATTCTGGGTTCGCCAAAAATTGTTCCAAACTGATTAATGCTCTGTCAGGATTAACATACTTTAAATAAAATCTTCAGCAGAGGCAACTCGATAATATTTCTTACAAGTCTCCCTCTCTCTGTCACATAATTCAGAATAGCTACTTTTTGCAGCTACTGCATATCAGTTAAGTGTGCACATTGGATGGCTGAAAATTGCCTATATACATACAGTTAGACAGACAGGGTGAATACAAAGGTCCACAAAGCAGATCCTTTATGTGTCAGCTTAAAAATAACTGCAGGTAAGCATGAATGTAACTGTGTGCTGTACGCTCTTTGAATGGGCTCCTGAATCCTTTTGCTACAAACTAAAATGCAGTGATCTGTTTATCTAATAAAGCCTTACGTTTTGAAAGATTACTTCACGGGCATGATAGACAGTAGCTAAAAATTCTTCATATCTGGGGAGAGGTACAACAGTGCAATTGTGCTCATTTTGGCAGCCGAGAAACAATTTGCATAGCTAGTCTTTTGCTAACAGGCAAAAGCATAGAGGGGGATTTGCAATGTGTGTAGTAACACCATTCAAAATTGTATACTTTTCAGCTTCTTTGAGCAAAAAGTCTTGACAAAGCCAAAACATATTTAAAATATTACTCTAATTCACCTAAAAAGTTAAGAGAATGACAAGATTTGTATCAACATGAATTTTCTGAACAATTCTAATGTCTGGCTTTACTGACTATAATCCTCAGTGATTTAACAGAAAATCAAAAAAATTATGAGGGACAGGGAAAACATATGAGAGAAAATCATGGACAGTCTAAAACTCAAGGCCATCTACAAGGTGGCATCAGAGTGCTGCATAGGCCACCAAAAAAAGAGGAAATGGGGAATCATGCATGTCGAGGGAGATTAATGAATGTTCTGCCATGGGATTCTCCACCACAACTGTGCTCTGCAGGTATATGTCACTGAGGAAGCTTGTGTTCAGTGGATGGAGCATGCTGGGATCTAAAATGCTGCTGCTGTGCTATGCCTAGAGAGCAGAATGGGGAATGTGGCATTTTATAGAGGCTTAACGAAAAAAATTTTACATCCACCTGAGCTACCACCAAGTCAAGCAGGTTGGACCTTAGTTTACCATCTCAACTGAAGGACAATTAAATACTACTGAGAAAATAAATGTAAAAATTAGTATATCCTTACTTGATTAAATAGGCCTGAAACATAATAGTGTATCACAGCATTCTGTAAAATTTTATATTATATTAAAAATTATCGTCTGCCATTCATTCCTGTTCATGACACTTTAAATTACCTTATAAATATTTTATTGGTGAGTCTAGGTGTGATTCTGTTTTTCTTTTCTGTAACCATGAACCATGAGTCATGTTAGAAACCAGAACCTATAGCAGAACTCCACATCACACCAACATCACATAGACCAATTATTTTTATTCTGAATATAGTGATGGTAATAACTGTATGATTTAGAAGTATAATTCTGGAAGGAAGATGAAGTAATGGATCAAAGTATTTAGAAGCTGCATTCTATACCATGGCTAAGTTGTGCTCTTATGTAAAAGAAATATGAGATAAAATAAAGGATGATGTAATGACTTATTAAGACAACTTACTCAGGATAGGGGAAGTTACAAATCCTAAGCATTATTAATTTGTCCAAGGAAGATGATTTCAAGATAGTAGTTCTTTAAAATTCGAAATGTCTTTGACGACTGCTTTAGTGTCTCATTTGGCTGTTCACGTACCTTGGATGACAGTTGAAGGAAGAAAATGGTGCCTAGACACAAACTAGGCACTTTGCTTGAAATTCTGTTGTTGACACTGTAGTGAAATATGAAGAGCTGCTGAAAATCTTTTTCTGTACTACATCTGTGAATGTGAAAAACATAGGTTTTTCATGGCATTTGGCATTTCATCCAAGAATACATTTTCACTATAACTTGCATTTCTTACACACACACACACACACACACACACACACACACACACATCTCTCTCTCTCTCTCTCTCTCTCTCTCTATATATATATATATATACATATATTTATACTTACATATATACCTGCACTGAAAATTATAATGGATTCCTAATAATGAATGGAAGTTGCATTTAGAAACATATAATTTCTACAGTTTCATCTCTGGAAGGTGACATTTTATTTTTATGACCTTAAATAGTTGTCCATGCTCATCTACATATGATTTTCAGCAAATGCTGACATGCTAACACATGCAGTGATCTATGGTACACTACTTACTACATCTCAGCTCTCTGTTAGGCAGCATGCATCATATTTTTAAGGAATGTTACTTATCTGGATCTTAGTAAATAGGATGAAAGATGTGATGTGGACAAAATGTACATGGAATATAATGATAAAGGCATTAAGATAACATAAATATCAAAAATCCTCCCCAAAGAAGGAGGTTTCAGTGTTGTCTATGAAGTTGCTTTCCTCCATTAAGAGTAGCCTTTTTCTTTGCAAACAGGTCATGGTGCTGCTGTTCATAGTTATCACGGTCCAATCTGTCCAAATGGTCGGAGTGCAGATTCAACAGTAGAGCCAGAATTCGTAGCAGGGACAGTAGAAGGCATTATAGATAAATTGGCAACCTGGCTGATATTCGTCTAGTTATTCCTGTATTGATCACCCACTTTTCTAATTCTAGACTGTAAAGCTCTTAGCTTTTCTTACTATGACCAACATTTGTGGAGCACCAGCTTTGTACAGACTACTCTCTAAGTTGCTAATATGATCTGGCCAGCTGTAGTCAATTCCACACCTCTGGACAGAGCCTGCT
Source organism: Protopterus annectens (assembly GCF_019279795.1). Lineage (NCBI taxonomy): Eukaryota > Metazoa > Chordata > Ceratodontiformes > Protopteridae > Protopterus > Protopterus annectens. The sequence goes on along the minus strand of NC_056726.1, from coordinate 66,039,356 downwards.
GCAGACATAATATGACAGCAGGAAGTCCGTGACATGACTAAAGATGTGGATCAATTTGTCATTTGTCCTTCTACAAAAATGTCTGTTCAAGGATCTCCCAACATCTTTTGACAAGCATGTTTCCCCCAACTTAGTCAACTACTTCAGTTACACAGTATTCTGATATAGAGATACCACTACTCCCATCTATCTCCAACAGACTGCACTCACCAAATGCTGTTGTACTGTGGCCTTTCTTTCTGTGAAACAGGAGAATTATAAATTGCACTACCTATTGGCAAAACAGCTATGCCATTTTGAAAACAATGAGAATGACAGTTGAGTACCATATAAACGCAGTGCATAATAACCTGATCCCCCAGTCCTTCTTCTTATGCATGTGATTGTACAAAATATATTGGAGTAGGGTACCAAACGCACTCCTGGGAAAATATATATGTTGCTGAGACACAGAATTATGGCAGCGTATACTACATTACTGAGCAGAATACAGACAGTACCTTACTAGTGGTTAACATTACCATACAACCACATTAAAAAATGTTTCTTCTATGCCATGTGAATACCTGTTCAGATATGCATACATGACCCAGGGGTTCCAGCATATCACACATTTGGGCATATGCACACACATCAATGCCAATCCTTGTATGTCCACACAGACATATATTTATGCGCAATTAATTGTAAAATGAATTATACAGCAGATAACTCGTGCCACCGTGGAAAATGTGTATAGACATTCCAACTGCATGTACAAATAAATAGCAAGGTTAGGGTCTTTCTTTTCTCACATCTGTAAACTAATTAATATGAGAGGGCAACTGGCATTAAGAAGTTATAGCAAGTGTGCACTGCTGCCTCAAGTAATTGCCAACATCTGCCACATCCAAATAAGCCTTAGAACTGTGTAAAACTGCACATATGGCACAGAGGTTAAGCTTTTAAGCTGTACTTCCTGTGTTACAGGGTTCAGTCCCCTCAGCCCTAATTTGCCTGCTGTATGACCTTATATAAGTCACTTAACCAAACATTCCTCCCAGGTCACCCCTAAAAAGGGACTGTGTGTCCATTTGGTTCACCTGATTAACAAATAGGTATCATTACAGCTACAGATCAGTTACAATCCAAGGCTGCCCAAGATTTCATCCATTTTAAACTGAGCCCAGTGCCTTCCATTGCATTTTTAACAGCAGTAAAAGAATGTCATCAAAAATTATTTTACACACACACACACACACACACACACACACACACACACACACACACACACACACACACACACACACACACGCACGCATACATAGTACCAATTCAATGTGCAAAACACTCAGCTCATAAATTATTAAATCATTAGACAGAAATATTTAAAATGAATAAGAAAAATCTTTACTTCAAATAAAATAAAGCATTGTACTAGTACAGCAATCAGAAATACTCTTCTGCATGAAATGTAAAACAAAATTTCTGAACAGACTGCTTATATGCTGTAAATGCTAACCATTAGATATTCTCGACCTTAACTAATTTAAGCTAAGGACATACTGTGCCCTATCCATCACTAGCTTTTTTTCAAGATCATAAGAGAGTTTACAAAGTTCTTAATGATGGTGCTGCCTCTTTGTACTTGTTCCAGAAGGAAAATCCAACAGAAGACCTACAGCTAATACTCTCTTTTTATAAGACTGACAGACACGATTTCCAGTTGGCTTTAGGTTTGAATTTCAGAAGACAGTTTATCCTTTTTCAAAGTTCTGTATTTCTTAGGTAGACACAGCAGAAATGTAATATACTTAAACCTAGAGTAGCATTTTCAAAGAACAGTAGGTTTTAAGTACTGCAGATGTCTGTGCATCATAACGTTTCATATTCAAACTGCAGTGCATGTCCACATTTCAGATGTGTAAATTTTACATAGTTAAGTTTCATATTCAAACTGCAGTGCAGGTCTACATTTCAGATGTGTAAATTTTAATACAGTTTCACATACCTCTTTTAAATATTACATATTAAGAAAAAGACAACTAAAATGTAGCTTCTTTTATTTTTTAAAGAAAGTTTACATTTTGCTTAACTCAATAGAGCTTTAGTGAATCTCATTAAACTTCCCATGCATTTTCTTGCAATAAGTCCAGTCGAATTGTTTTAGCTTATTTTGGTTTTGCACAGCCACCTACCTCCATAGTAAGCAGAACTGCATAACCTATATGTGTTATGTTAATGATTAACACTAGCAGTAAGGACCACCAGTCCATGCTTTTGTCATTCCAGCAGACACAGCGATACCACATGCTAGTGTTGATGCTCACCAAGACAAAACCATCTAGCTACACTACACAAAGGTAAGCACATTGAATGTAGTAACACCTCAAAGAATAACTAGCACATGCCTACAGGGAATGGTCATGGTCCATCAAGCAGGTACTTCTCCAACAGATGCAACAGGACACCACTGCACTGTTGATATGTATAGCACTTAAAGGCATATGTAAGAGTCAGGATCATGGAATGTAATGGTACTTCGCTGTACTGATGATGTACACATACTGGGAAGACGTAATAAGTAACAAGGCAGGGGCAAGTTTTTCTGACTTAAAGAGGCTACACTGCTCCGCTGGCAAACACTTACATGGAATGCTCTAGGCACAACACTCAAGATCAAGTTCACTAGACAGAGAGATCATACTGCTCTTCTGCCACCTGCTTAAAGAGCAGGCATGCTTTAGATGTATCATGCAGGGCTGATCTCATAAATGTAATGGGACCACGCTGTATTATCAACACACACACACCTGTAGGGAATACTATAGGTGCACTTCACTTGTCTATGATTGAATGTCGAAAGAGTGTACACAACTATCAGAGTAGCAAAGTACTTTAAACACACACACACACACACACACACACACACACACACACACACACACACACACACACACACACACTTTTGTGCATATACCAATAAACACATGTACACACAAGCACACATGCACAAATACAAATGCACTCAGCCCACTACAGCCCCCCATCACAGGCACATAGTGCTTTGCTTTGTGACATCTGTGATTGTCTACCTCTGTCTATTCACTGATATGTTCTGTTGGATTGTAGAAACTGTCAGTATAGCATCAAACTGTATTACAAGCTGACATTGCCCTGTTAATGTTAGGTCAAAATATAGCATTTTTGCACAGTCTGACACAACATGGTCATTATGAGCAAAATGGATTTTTTTTTTTGCTTATGATGAATATAATCCATATCCCAACTGGGTACAAAGCATGTATGATGTTTTCATGTAATCACGTTGTGACATGCTATTAGTTCAGAGATGTGTCATTTGCATGCTTATGGTTATCTATTTAATTCTGTAGCAGCTATGTAAAGGGAAGTCTTACATTACACAGCTAATGTATTCCTTTGTGAAAATTATTTTAGCAAGTGGAGGTGTAGATAACAGGTAGATGTTGAGACAGTAAAGGAGCTTAATGTTGAGGGGGATAAAGACCTCCCGTTGTACCATTGTCGATGCCAGCTGGAGTAGTGTATTTTCAACATGCTGCAGTGAAGCCTCAGCTGTCTGAATCCTCAGAAAAGTATCTCTTCCATCATGTCCTCAACCAAGTCTTGAAGCCCTTGTTCTGTGAGGCTTGTCAGGCAACTGTTTTCTGGGATACCTGTAGGACTGATGCCCCCGCCACAACCCTGTGTGGATGGGTAAAGAGTGAGCAATCCCTAACCTTGGAGGTAAGTGCATGGGTCATTCTAGGGGATTTTGAAGCTGCAAAAATTTAACATAACTGGGGTAGAAATAAAATAATAAGGAGCAAAGGAGTGCATAATTAAAGTAAAAAGCAGAGAAATTTGGGGAGACAAAAGAGAAAATACACTCAATAAAATCACAAATCATGTTATATAGTTAAAGTCAGAAATACATATGTATCTATTTGGAAGTATAGCACCTGAATGTTATTAATTACTTCATCTTAGCACCAAGGATATATTTTTTTTTTAGGGGGGAGCTGCATAAATGCATATACCTATGTCCGTGATAAGTAACATTTGTAACTATCGAGAGGGTAAAAGGAACAAGGTGTGCCAGATGAGGTTCAATAGGCAGAGATTGTACCATATGGTTGTGCTAACTGTAATGCATACAACTCCAGTTTGTTTTATCTAAACATCTTCAAACTTATTTCCTTATTACCAATCTTCTGCTTATATCTCTGACTTTTTGGCTATCAAGCACCACTAGGTGCAAACAGTTTTGGCTCAGCAAAGATAAACAAGTCACACTTGGAAATCGCAAGGCTAGCAGCAAGTGATACAAATGTATTGCAAAGTAGATAGGTTTAGTGAGTCTCCTCTTTATATAACATATCTGCGGATAGTGTGGACAAGTGACAATATTGCACTAAGAATTGCAAATAGAGGAGAGAATGCTTCATTAGCCTAAAGAAGGTTGCATCATTTCTTATTCATATCTCATTATGAGTTAAATTACTTATCATTACACATCATCATAAGTGGCCTCTGTGAATTACATCTTAGCTGCACTCATTTGTGGACAGTGCAGATAGCCTTAATGTATCCACATAATGTCTATGAATACCACCCTAAGTGGTTTTTTTTTTATTGAATTTGTTCTTGTAGGCCCTTTCAAAATGGTTCTTCTTTTTCAGCGTACATTTGTTTATTATTTTTACCTCTTGATGGGGGCATTCATGTTTGTGAACATGATCCTCCACTGTGTCAACCAGACAAGACCTGAAACATTACTTTTAAATTATTTCATATCACTTCTTGCTATGAGATATGTATCCATTTTAATATTTTTGTTTAGCAACTTAACTTTTATAATGCATTTTTTAACTTTACTGTACATAAATTTATTTGTGTTCATATATTAGCAGTGACCTGATACAGAGTAATATGCTCTAAAGTGAAGTGTCTAGTTCAGCTAAATCATTTGTCCTATTTTTATCCTGACACGTTTCTGCTTTTTCCTTGGTTTAGTCACTGTAGACATGTCACTAAAATTTAAATTCCTTTGCCAGGCTTTTCAGTTTCCCAGCGTACATATTTGTAGTCTATTGGCCTTCTGTACTTAATCCAATAAATTCCAAAATTAACATTGTGGTGATGAAGCTGATCTGTCAGTACCTGCTTAACTCTGGTGTAAGTGCTTGTAACACGTGAAGTATTTATAGCTCTTACTTGTTCATCTCTCTTCTCAGCTTCATTTGTTCCAGCAGTAGGAATCTGTTCCCCATAAAGCAAGTTCACTTTCCTATAACTTTTCTCTTACAATTTTTGACTTCTACCTTACCCATTTAGCCTGTCTGTTTTATCTTTTCATACCTAATTCCACTCAAAAATTCCAGCCATCAGTGCCCTCCTTATCCTGCTGTAAATGCTGGAAACCTGATGTATCTATTTATCATCTATATATTTATATTTATTTATATAATATATATATATATATATATATATATATATATATATATATGTATATATATATATATGTGTGTGTGTGTGTGTGTGTGTGTGTGTGTGTGTGTGTGTGTGTGTGTGTATATATATATATATATATATATATACACACACACACACACACACACACACACGTGTATATATATATATATATATATATATATATATATATATATATATATATCTATATATATATATAGATATATATATATATATATATATAAAATTCACCAGGAACCACGAGCCAGAGAAAACAATCCACAAATAGGCACAGTGAACTCACTGAAACTACACACATCAAGAAGTACCAAACCAATTTCAAGTAAATTCAAGTTCAAAAATACAATTTATTTGAACTGAGCGCTTTCATCTATTGTAACATAGACCTCATCAGAGTTAATGCATAAGGTGAAATGAGCTCTAGTTATACCTTACAATTAGTTAATCACATGACAGCATACACCCATAAAAATCTTAAAGTTGTATAACCCTCCACATGTACATAAATCATTACAAAGTAATTAAACATATAAACTTTAAAACTTTGCTTAAAATCAAACTAAATATGATCTCAATTTTAAAATACTGGCAACTGACACCTGGTCATTAAGTTCAGGAACCTTACAAGCATCCAATTTAAGTTGCCAGATTAGTTCTTTTGCCTCTAACAGGTCTTCCCACGGACCTCCCCTTGGGTTGGCCACCACACAATCAAGGCCAAAGAACTGAAAACTGTGGTTGGGATTACCTACAATGTGTTTGGTGAGAGAATTATTCAAATTACTTTTCCTAATGCTTAAACAATGTTCATAAATTCATTCCCTTATTTTCCTTTTAGTTTTGCTTACGTAAAAACTAAGGCATTTCAAACATTTAGCAAGGTAAATTACCCCTACAGTGTTACATTTGCAAGGGAACATACTTCTAATAATGTTCCCATTGATGTAGACATTGTCCGCTACCAACATATACTTACGTTGTCCACCCCTTCCACACCTTGTTGTACCTGATTTTCTAGAAAACTTAATTTTCCAAAGGTTGTCACCACTTTCTAATAAATTCTTCATGGTATTCCCCTTCTTATACACTACTACTGGTCTATCATCTATTTTATCTAAACCCCCTTTGAAGCAGGAAAAAATTCCCCAATTCTTTTCTAATATATTTCTAATATGGGTGTCCTCAGCATAGGATTGTATAATCAAACTTGAGGCAAAGTGTTTATCACCCGTTTTCTTTCTGTTAAAAATGTCTTCAATGTTCAAACCCTGGGTTTTTACCAAAGGGCAAATAGTTCCATCTTTCCATTCCTGTTCAATACCACCTCTTACTTTCACCACTAACTTGTTAGGGTAACCTCTGTTCTCAAACATTCTACCCAACAACTCACACTCGTCTATAAACATATCGTCATTAGATACCATCCTTGCCACCCTCATAAACTGCCCCCTTACTATCCCTGTTTTTGTAGTAGAGGTGACAGCTATTAAAGTGTAATAAAGAGTTACTGTAACTGGGTTTCCTATAAATTATAGTTTCAAAGCTTTTCCTTTCATAGTCCTTAAAAACTCTTACATCTAAACAACTTAAAGTATCAACATCATAGTTGTAAGTAAACTTCAAAAATGACGTAGTGGAGTTGAGATATTCAATAAAGGGTGATATCTTGTCAATATGTTCTTCCCAAATGATAAAAATATCATCCAGGTACCTGTATACATTTTCCAGGGAGGGATGGAAAATTTGTTGAATAGAAATTGTTTTTCCCATTGTAATAGTACAATATTTGCAAATATGGGGGTGCAAGAGTTTAGTACAAACATCTCATCATTGTCAAATTGTCCAGTGTCAATAAGAAAGTCGTTGAACCAAGTAAGCCCCACTTTGTGCGGTATCACATTGTATAGCTCTGTCACATCAATGGTCAAAAATGTTAAATTTTCAGAAAACGGAACATCCCTAATCTTTAGTAAAAAATCCCAGGAGTCTTTGCATAAGTAATTAATATTCAAAACTATGTCTTTAAGTTTGTAATCGATACATTTAGCCAGAGTGTGAGTTTTTGAACAACTGGCATTAATTATAGGCCTCATAGGTGGAACACTTATATTTTTGGGTATCTTTGGGATACCAAAAATAGACGGCACTAAAGGGTGCTTCACCTGTAAAAAATCATATAAAGTACCATCAATTTGGCCCTGGTCAAACACATTTTTGAGCAAATAATCATCTTTTTTGTAAGCCAGATGGATAGAGTTTAAAGATGTTTCCTCAAAATTCACCATCAAACAGATAGTTAAACATAGAGTTAAGGTAGTCAATATTATGCATTATGACTACCCCACCTCCTTTGTCAGGCTTCATAGTATGGACATTTTTGTCCTTAATTAACCTATGCAAAAGTTCCACCTCTGTTTCGTTTAAATTACATAGACTTTTAGGGGTTTTATTTGTCAGCAATACTCTAAAGTCTTGTTCAACTAACGTTTCAAAACATATTAGCGGCAGTGAAAGAATTGGGTTTAACACATTACTTCTCCTTAAGGTGTCAACCTGTTCATTAGCAAAATCATTTTCAAAAATGAGTCTAAAGTTCAGCTTTCTGAGAAACAGCTTTAAATCAATCAACAAGTTCTCAACTGTGGCATAGTTCGTAGGCACAAAAGCAAACCCTTAGAAAGTAAGTCAACATAGTTTTCACCATAGTTGTTATTTGTAAAGTCATAAAGAAAAAAGTCACCTTGTAAATTAGAATAAATTCTCAGTAAAACACTCGCTCCACTATCCTCATTGTTAACCACCGTTTCAATCACCACCTCCTCTGCTGGTAAACCTTTTGTTTCAATCTCATTTGTTTGCCTAACTTCTGGTGTTGAGCACGCCAAGTTGTTTGCGCCCCTCCTCTCTGTTGGTTCTTGTTCCGCAGTCTCTTGGAATGCCTCACAACCCTGTTTTTTGGAAAGACCTCATCATTGTCATCACACTCACCTTCCTTACATTGGGAAGTGGGCCAATGGGCATATTTATATTCATGGTTACCACTCAACAATGGTGGTTTGGGATAGGCACACCCTAAAGCATACGCTTCCTTGTCCCTTAAAAGTTTATTATTTTTTCTTTTTTGCATTTTGCCTAACTTTCTGTCAATCCCTACAAACATGGCTTTGTAGCGATTGATACAGTGTTCAAACAACAAATCCCCCTTAATATTGTCATTCAGTTTACTGGCATCACTGAACAAAGCATCTATCTCCTTTTGATTATTCTAAATAATTAGTTCCAATAATTCAAACCCCGTTCTGTCAAACAATTTGGTTAATTCCAGGGGAAATGGAGAACTATCTGCTAGTCCGTTTGGGCACCTCCAACACGTCAGCCCCTTTGGAACAATTTTACATTTTATACATTCCTTAAGATAAAAATTCTCAAGTTGTAACTTACAATATTTAGTTAAAACTGCCTGTAATTTGTCCATAGCTTGTTGTAAACTCAATCCTTCATCATTCTCTCATTCGGGACTGGGAAAATGAAACAAACTATTGAGCCAACCATTCAAATTGAGTCCAGAGTCATAGTTGTTAATGGGACAGGTTTTCTTACCAGCCCCACCAGACTTTTCAGCGTCGTTGAGGCAAATAG